>NC_133793.1:9188015-9289202 GCF_003597395.2 Chelonoidis abingdonii
TCCTCCCCCAAGAACCTCCACCCCACCCAACTGCCTCCTGCTCTCTGTCCCCTGAGTGCCCCCTGGAACCCCCTGCCCCTTATCCAACCCCCCTGCCCCCTTACCATGCCACTCAGAGCAGCCCGGCTGGAGCCAGACACACTGCCCTGCAGGAGCGCGCGGCCTTGCCCAGAGCTCTGCCCGCGTGGGGGCGTAGTTGCATGCTCCTGTGGGGGAGGAGCTCAAAGGCCGGGCAGGATGGTCTGCTGGGCCTGATGTGGCCTGCGGGCCATAGTTTGCCCACCTCTGTTCTAGGGGGTACCCCAACTCATCTAGATATTTGCCTAGTTTTACAGCAGGCAACATTAAAAAAAACCCCAGCAAAGTCAGTACAAACTAAAATTTCCTACAGGCAGTACTTAGATGTAAGTACAATATTTATATTCCAATTGATATATTTTATAATATGTGGTAAAAATGAGTCAGCAAGTTCTCAGCAATAGCGTGCTGGGACACTTTTGTATTTTTATGTCTGATTTTATAAGCCAGTAGTTTTAAGTGAGGTGAAACTTGTGGGGAGGGGGAGGTATGGAAGACCTCCTGTAAGGGCTACAGTGGTCTGGAAAGGTAGAGAGCCACTGGGCTATGGGCTGGGGTGGTGAAACAGGAGATAAGTGAGTGCAGAGAACAATCCTTTCCCATCAGTATTGGATGCAGAAGTGCGCCCGCTCTCTCGCTTTCTCATTGGGGGTGAGAGCTAAGACAGCCGGTGCAACTCGGTTATTAGCATCCGCATACTCTCCCTTTGGGCAATCGCTCACACATCTCCAAGTCTGTGCATGGGCTTGGGCTCAGCTGCACTCTAGCTTGTGCCTAACCCCGCCTCCTCCCGCTTGTCTGTCCTGAGTGTGGGGGCAGCAGTAAGCAGAGTAACCCCGTTTTAAGTCTGGCCGTGGGTATGTGTTTGGACTGAAACACGTCAATGGTCTTTTTCTTGGCTTGTGCTGTTAAAAGCCGCACGAGAGACTTGTAAGGTAACGTTGGCACTGGCACAATTTTTGCTAATTCATAATCCATTTAGCAGTTAATTATAGGGGATTGGCTGGTCCTAAAGGAGCTTTGTTGAGGAGCACACAGGGAAGGTGTGATCCATTGGAATGGCTGCAGATTTGTATGTGCTAGTTAGTCCTCTCTGGTGACTCCACCGCCTGGCACACTCCTCTGGCTTGATCACCAGCTGCAGCAAGCAGGAGTGTAGGGGGGGAAGGGGTGGCTTTAAATAAACTTACTCCTAACAGCCTGGTTCTCATGAGGAACCTTTTGATCCAGTGCCTGAGGACTTGGCCACAGGACAGTGGTTAAAGGAGGCAAATTGGACAGAGGGGACTTCCCCCCCCCCCGCAGAGGATGGGTGTTCATGGCCATATTGCTGAGCATCCTGCTCCAAAATATATCCCTGGTTCTACTGTGGGGCTGTTACCGCTCATTTGCTGAACTGCGTGAGGCAAAACCAGATGAGCTGTAGGGTCTTGTCTTCTCCCTTCAGTGGGAGATCAGGCTGAGTGTCTCTCCCCCGAGGTCATGCACTGGCCTTGGGAGTCTTTCTTCCTGGCCTGGATATCTCCCTTCAAGCTGGGTTTCTCTGAAGTCTTCACTGAGGGCAGAGTAGCGTTGTCCTACCTGAATAATGCTAAGATACATCTTGTGCAGCGATACCACAGTGATGGGACAGTAGGAGAGAGGATCACTGAAGTACTTTCGGTAGCTAGCACTCTCTCAAATACCTCCAACCCATGACAGGTGTGTAGCGGCATTCTGTGGTCCCCTCTGACACCTGGGCAAAAGTATGTGAGATGCAGATGAGCCAGCTGCCTGCATCACCTTGCAGCATTTTCATACTTAATGAAATCACTTCTCCAGTCCTAGTACGCTTGAGACTAAAGATCTTTGCTATTCCTCAGAGCTACCAGAAAATTGGACTGACACCAGAGAGACTCTACTGGAGGGAATGCTTTTCAACCTAAAATACATGGGCATGACTTTGGTGGAACAGCCCAAAGGAGAAGACCTCTCAGCAGCTGCTGTGAAAAGAATTGTGGCAATGGTGAGTGTCATCAGGGTTCTAAGTGACTCTGACTCCTAACGAAGGAGATCCCTGAAACTCTCTGCAAAACCAAACAATGCAGATGCTTCTCTTCCTGGTGTTGAAGCAAATGATTCTTGAACACTCGTCCTAGGCGTAAATGCTTCCTATGCGCACCCCTTTCCCACAGTTTTGCGTAAGAAACCAGGAGATGATGGGGCACCCAGAAGGACTGTGGGGTTTAGGTGGAATAAAACATGGTATATGATCTCTCTCTAGTGCAGGGGTTCTCAAACTTCATTGCACTGTGACTCCCTTAAAATTACTACACGAGCCTGGGAAGGGGGACTGAAGACCGACCCCCTCTGCCCCAGGTGGGGGGGCCAAATCCAAAGCCTGGGACCCGCCCCCCACCGCAGGGGAAGGGGCGAAGCCAAAGCTTGAGGGCTTCAGCCCTGGGCAGTGGGGCTCAGACTTCTGGCTTCAGCCCCCAGTAAGTGTAACTCCAGCCCTGGCAACCCCATTAAAACAGGGCTACCACCTACTTTGGGGTCCCGACCCACAGTTTGAGAACCATTGCCCTAGTGCTTTGTCCAGTCTAGCTAGAACTCTCTCACGTGGGCGTACTGGGTCCTCCTTATAGGAAGAAAAGGCCTTGAATGGTGATTGCTGTGTCTGTAGCTATGGTTAACCCTTAATCATGGCTGTCACACGCTGTTCTAGGAAAACTTCAGGGTTGTCAGTAGATACTGCAGGGAGAGACTCTAGTATTGTAGGTATCTTGCTAAGGTAAATGTTGCCAAATCTTGACTACTTAATGGTGCAACCACTGTAAAAGCAGCCTATATACTCTTCATGTCAAACACTGTCTTCCCCAGAGATAGGTTAGTGGACTTCTGGTATGGGAATTCCCAGTCCCCATATGGCTGTGTTGGATGCAGTGGCATTGGAACAGTTTTTATGGGGGTAGTGGCTGCTGAAAGCCATTGAACCAAACTGTAAACCCTGTGTGTGATTGGAAACACTTCAAGCCAGGGGGTGCTGCCACCCCTCCAGCCCCTCTGGTTCTAGCATCCCTGGTTGAATGAGCTTCTCTGAGCTTTACAATCCAGAGGTGGATTGGAAGGGACCAGCACAATCCGTGCAGCCCCTTTCTGGCCACCGAAAAGGCAATTAGTCTCCCATGCAACTGACTGATACATCTCTAATTTCACCAGCGCAGTACAGCTACCGATTGTTAAATATTTAACACCGCAACTTACTTAGGAGTCCATCCTTATTCACCACTCGTGCTACAGCAGGTTAATGCGTCTTTAGACACTTATAAAATGGAATGAGGCAAAGATTCGGTCGCATGGTTAATCCGCATAAAACCAAACGTGGTGGCCAAATGCTTCAGGCAGTGAGTAGTATCTTCCTGACATGGGCTGAACTTCAAAGGAGGTGAAATAGGCAAGGGAGGGAATATGGCTCCTGGGAAATGAGATATGTTAACAAATTCCTCCCTCCTCCCCTCCCACTCTGAGTTCTGGGATGGATTATGACTCCTGCAGCCGCTGAGCCCTGCATGAAAACCTAGGGGCAAAGTGTCTTCTAGCATCATGGGCTCTGCACACTTTAGTAAAGTGAAGCTGAGCATCTGGCCCTAAAGCTCATGGGAGTGTTGCTAAACCTGTATTGCAACTGGCTGTGTACCTCATGGCAGAGACTGGGGAGTGGGGCCTTTCCCCTCTTGAGCTTTGGGGAGGGCACTGCTCACTTCTCTGCTCCAGGAACTCTGGCTTCTCCCAATAGTGCATGGCTCTTGCAAAAATGTCTGCTTACAAAGTACTGTGAAGTTGTCTGTCTCAGTGAAACTGACTTTCATCTGTCTCATTTGGGTGCCTACTAACTCTTGGGTTGCTAGTTGTGCTGTGTCCAGGATCTGGCGTGATCATTGCTGTGGTGGGTGGAAGCCCATGCCCTTGGCTAGAGGACTCTGGGTGTGCGCCCAAAGAAGTCTCCTTGTAAGTACAACTCAAGTCCTCCTGTTCTTTTTGCGGATACAGACTAACACGGCTGCTACTCTTAAACTCTCCTTGAAGCTCTTAACCGAGGGACAGTGCTGGGGTGTGAGGGCCTGGAACTTGCTGCCTTGCTGTCGGCACTTTGAAGTGGTGCTGGTCTGATGACTTTCCTGGCAGGTGGGGAGATGCCCCAACCTGTAGTCGGTGGGAGAACTGAGGTTCTTTTCCCTGAGCTGCAGCTGGCTGAATGTAGCCTGTGGCCAATCTAATGCTTTTTATCCTCTGCTGGCCTCTGTGAACTTAATTGACTATCTTGAAGGGCAGTTAAAATTCAAAGAAAACATGAACTTGTAAGTGCCGCTAAATGTGTGAGTAATACAAAGTTAGAGCATCGGGCCCAGAGAGGTAGTGAGAGGTGGTTTTGGCAACAGTCCATTGCCTGTTGTGTCTAGTGTCCAGCCATTCGTCCCTCTAATGCTGAGTAAAGACGTGGGAAACAAACTGTGTGGCAAATCTACTGTTGCAACAGCAGACTTCCTCTGTCCGGACTCCGCTGTGGCCAAGCTAGTACTCTGCAGGAGCAGCCTGGCTGGCCTGCAAAGCAGCAGCTGGCAAAGGCCCCACTCCTGCAGTATCTGGAGTATACAAGTCCCACATGCACTGGGCTGGCCCACAAATTTGGGAGGAGGTAAGCATCATTCCTTTGTTAGAAGAAGCAGGGAGGTGGTGGACCAGAGCTTGCTGATGCCAACTCTTGTAGTACATGATGGCATTAAAGCCCCAGCTCTTGGAGTCATGTGATTATTTGAGACTGTGCTTACTCTTCCTAGTGAACATTTCTAGACCTTGGGTTAGCAGAGAAGAGCTTGAAAATCGGACCACGGTGTGCCCTAGAGACTCAAACCAGAAATCAATGAAATGTATTTTTTAAAATCACGATTTTGGGGGATGGGCGGCAGCCTGACTAGGAATTATGAATGCCTGGGATTGGCTGTGCTGTGGAATACTGAAGGCCACTTCTGGAATAGCGTCTGCCAGCTTGAGCAATGGCTCCTGAGCTGTAGCTGTCTTGTCGCTATGCTGCTTCCTTAAATCTGATATGCCTTGTCAGCCCTCACAAGCCAGTGAACAGCGAAGTCGAACTAGACGCTGCAGAGGCTGTAAGCGAGCCCTGATTTCAGTCGTCTGTAGGACAGCAAGGTAGAGTTACTCACTAGTGTCTGAGTGCAAATCCCAGTGCAGTAGGTGGAGGATCTCAAAGCTTTCACTTCCTTTTTCAATAAGGTGCACTCTGAAATGGGCTTGATCCTGTCTTTTTTTTTTTTTTTTTTTTTTCAGTCCACATGTCCACTGACTCTCCTCAGTAATTAGAGGATCGAGCTTTCAATAAACTATTCCTTTTATGGGATTACTTAAGGCAGCTTGAACAGAAGATAATGGCTAATTACAGGTGTGGTGTAATTACTGCCACCAGAAGATAACTCTGTTCAAACAAAACTATGGGGATCAGTCTAACTCCATTGCATGTCACCGCTCTCTTGCTGGCTAATGTGTAACCTGAGAGCTCTAGCATTTCCTTGGATGTCAGACTAAAAACGAAACCTCTGCAGAACTTGGCAAATTCTGCAGGAGCCCAGTTGGTCTCTGCCAAGACTACACCCATGTCGGTCATGTAGCCTTCAGACACTGTAATCAGTACAGTAAAGTCCCTCAGGGACTGTGGGCACAGTATCAAAGCATGTTATGTGGGGGGTATATGCTTAGTACCAGCATAAAGCGGTGCTTCAGCAAAGGTACCATTTTAATATTCTTTGACTTTAGCAAAGCTTTTGGTACAGTCTCCCTCTGTATTCTTGCCAGCAAGTTAAAGCAGTATGGGCTGGATGAATGGACTAGAAGGTGGATAGAAAGCTGGCTTGTTCATCAGGCTCAATGGGTAGTGATCAATGGCTCCATGTCTAGTTGGCAGCCGGTATCAAGCAGAGTGCCCTAAGGGTCGGTCTGGGCGTTTTATTCCATCTCATTTTAATGATCTGGAGGATGGGTGGACGCGTCTCGAGCAAGTTTGCAGATGAACTAAATGGGAGGAGGTGGTGGATACGCTGGAGGGTAGGGAAAGGATTACATAGGGACCAGACAATTAGAGGACTGCCAAAAAACCTGATTGAGGTTCACAAGGAAAGTGCGAGTCCTGCACTTAGGAAGTGGAGAGAATCCTGCCATCGCTACGTTACTAGGGACGAATGGCCAGGCAGCAGTTCTGAGAAAGGACCCTACGGTTTACAGTGGATGAGAAGCTGGATATGAGTCCAGCAGTGTGCCCTGTCGCCAGAAGGTCAATGCTTTTGGGCTTTATAAGTAGAGGTTTCCAGGACTCGTGGACGTGATCATTCCCCTCTCCTAGTTGACATTCGCTTTGTGTAGGCCTTCATCTGGAGTCTGTGTCCAGGTTGGGCCCATATAAAGACGGATGTGGGAAAAGTGGAAAAGGCGCAGCAGGAAAGGCCACACAAAATGATTCTAGGGGGCTTGGAGCACATGACATATGAGGGAGAGCTGAGGAACTGGGATTGTTTACGTCTGCAGAAGAGAAGAACGAGGGGTGGGATTTGATAGCTACTTCCCTGCCCTGAAAGGGGTTCAAAGAGATGGATCTAGACTGGTCTCAGTGGTACAGATGACAGACAAGGAGTAATGGTCGCGTTCACAGTGGCAGTGGCAGGTTTAGGTGGATATAGGAAAAAACTTTTTTCACTAGGGGGGTGTCGAAGCCTGGAATGGGTTACCTAGGGAGTGTGGAAATCTTATCCTTAGAGGTTTTTTAAGCGTCAGCTTGAAAAGCCCTGGCTGGGATGATAGTTGGGAATTGGTCCTTGCTCTAAGTCCCTTCACCCCTGATATTCTATGATTCTATGAAGGGCTTATTGTACCTACAGTAAATTCAGTCTCTGATATAACAAGTGCCATTAATTTTGTCTATTAAATATACACCTCTAGAGTGAGTAATTGGCCACCATGATATAACTTTGGATGTAACCATGCTAAATACCCCGTAAATCTATTTGCTTTTCCTTCCAAAGGCTAAAAGCACGTGGCAAGAAACTGCAGAAAGTTACCACTGAAGGTATCTCCAGAGGGATTA
The DNA here is from genome assembly GCF_003597395.2 of Chelonoidis abingdonii. Classification (NCBI taxonomy): domain Eukaryota; kingdom Metazoa; phylum Chordata; order Testudines; family Testudinidae; genus Chelonoidis; species Chelonoidis abingdonii. Next base: position 9,195,226 of record NC_133793.1, read on the forward strand.
TCTAAATGACAGCGGAACTAATGAATGATAGAAAACTCGATATACAGGTATGTTACTGGGAGACACTTCAGCATGTAAAGCAGGGGTGGGAAAACTACAGCCCGGGGGCTGCGTCGCCTTCAGACATTTTAATCGGTCCTCAAGCTCCCGCCGGGAGTGGGGTTGGGGGCTTGCCCCGCTCTGTGCGTACTGTGGCTTTGTGCGGTTCCTGAAAGCAGCGGCAAATTTCCTGCGCCCGCCCCCGCCCCCCCCCCCGGCTATCTACATGTAGGGGCAGCCAAGGAGCTCCGCATGCTGTTCCCAACCTAAGCTCCACCCCCGCAGCTCTCATTGGCAGGAACCCACGACCAATGGGAGATGCAGAGGCAGCGCCTGTGGACGGGGTAGCACACAGAGCTGCTTGGCTGCATCTCCGCTTAGGAGCCGGAGGGGGGATATGCTGCTGCTTCTGGGAGGCGCTTTAGGTAAGCGCTGCCTGAAGACCGCACCCTTGACCCCCTCCCATGCCCACACTCTCACCCCCTGCCCCAGCCCTGATCCCCCTCCTGCTCTCCAAACCCCTTGGGTCCCAGCCCAGAGCACCCTCCTGAACCCCAAACCCTCATCTCCAGTCCCACCCCAGAGCACTCACCTCACCTCCACACCCCAGCCCGGAGCCCCCTCCCACACCCTGAACTCCTCATGTCTGGTCCCACCCTGGAGCCCACATTTCCAGTCAAAGTCCTCAGCCCCTCCCACACCCCAACCGCCAATTCCGTGAGCATTCATGGCCTGCCATACAATTTCCAGACCCAGATATGGCCCTCAGGCCAAAATGTTTGCCCACCCCTGGTGTAAATGCATAGAGCGCAAACCTGTTCCTGTTCGAACTGATGGGAGTATTAGCCCTGGCTTCACAGCCCATAGTCTGGTGCGAGGTTAGGGAGAGAGACTGCGTCAGGCTCCAGCCTTCACCTGTACTGGAGGCTGACCACATCTTTACAAACCTGTTCTTGAAAGCAAAGATCGAAAGCCGAGGCTACGTGGGAAGAAGGGAACGAGTGAACACTAGCCACCATGAGAATCCAAAGGGAAACTGTCTGTCTAGTGCAATAAACAGGGCCAAGAAAGGGGGAAGGATAAGGAAAAACTCTGCAAATTACAAAGCACGCAGTTCATTTAGATTGGTGACCCCGACTGTAGAATGTGCCTCGTCCACAAGGCATCTGATAGTGTTGTGGAATCAGACGCACGCGAGTTCCGCAGGGCCAAGAGCGCCTGAGACTGGGAAAAGGTAATGGAGGTGCCTCCTGGAGAGGGGGGTTGGAATGTTTGAGACGCCCTCTAGTTCTGTCCCGCCCGAAGCGATCGCTTCAGTGTCGTGCAGTGAGCTCTGACAAACGGCAGCGGTCAGATGTGGTTAGTGTCAGATTTCAGCTGGGTCTCCTGTTGGAAAAGGGGGACAATCCGCCCGGGAATGGAAGGTGGTGACTTACACGGCCTGGTCTCCTCTCCAGGATCTGCCTGACCCTCTGCGAATACTTTCTTTCCTTCGTTTGAGCCCAAGTCCCAGTAACAACTCATCCCCTTGACTGCGTAGTGCCCAGAGATTCCAGGTGGGATCGGCACCTCATTGTGATAGGCAGGGAAAGCACGCGCAGTCCCTGCCCTGATGGGCTTTCAGCCTCCCTGACAAGAGGCCAATCACTGAATGGAGCCTAGAGGCTGAACTCTCCTCTTTACCCTAGAGAGGCCAGCACAGGCTGAGACACACCGAGGTGGGCAGGCTGCTGTGGTGTGGCTAGAGAACGTTGGAAGCCAAAATCAACAGCTCAGCTCCTCCTGGGAGTCCAGACTCGCTCTGAAGCGGGCAAGAGGCAGACTACATTTAAGGCAGCTTAACAGACCTCAGACTTCCGACTTTAGGTGTCGAAAGTGGTTCCGAGGTTAAAACCAGTGGTCCAGCTACAGCAAGAGGCTGATAAGCAGGGAATGGCAGGAGATTTCCCAGGCGTTAATCCGGCTCCGTGGTTAAATGCAGCCCCTTTAAAGTTCCATCTAGGGATGCTGATGTACTTAGCCAGCTGGATCTTCCTGCTTCGAAGGGGTCTGCTCTAACTCTCTTTCCCCTCTCCACTCCTACCATGGCTTAGATTCAGGGCCTGACCCAGTCCGCAATACTAACGACCAGGATGAGGAATTAAGTCCGCAAAGCTGTACAGCCTGTTGTGCAGGAGATCAGACTAGATGATCACAATGGTCTCTTCTGTTGTTATAATCTAATGTGGCAGGGAGGAGAGGGGGGCAGATTTTCCCATACTTGCCTACTGTGGGGTTCTTACACCTTCCTCTGAGCATCTGGTGTGGTCACAGTCAGACTGGGTACTAGAGTAGATGGATCCAGGTACGATCCAGTCTGATGACTCCTGTGTTCCATACCTCCTTCCATCCTCCCCTGCCTTGGAGTATTGTTGTACGTCTCCTCCCCCGGGCACATACTGAAATCCAGGGTAGTGGCGTTTTGCATTGCCTACTGGTCAGTTCATAGGAGGCCTTTGGATCACTGAGGGTCTGGACAAAACCATTGACCTTCCTAGCACTAAACAGTCAACTGGATAAACATGGTCATGTTAAAATGCATGAGAGTGGAGTTCCTTCTGCGATCTTCTCTCCCAATAGGCCCCCTCACAATTCAGAGTTAACAGCTGCAGACCTGGCATCCAATTCTGCTCTCTTAATCACTCCAGATTAATCCTGGTCTACTGAAATCAGTGGAACTATGCTGTGGGGGAGGGCAAGAGGTGGGGAAACAAGTGAGTGCAGACCTGAGATCTGAATAGTTCTGCCTTGAGTTCAGCTTCGACACTTGAACAGGGAACGGTGAACCTGTCCCTTCCGGTCGATGTTTATACAAAGGTTTGCTCTGAGTTGACTGAAGTCTGTGTGTCTTAAGGCAGCTGACAACATCAGAGGCAGTTCTATAAAACAACACCACTTTGGTTGAAGGAATAACTTTCCCTAAAGGAGGGAGGGTTGATGTGCATGAATTTAATTTTCTCTTGCAAGCTTTCTTTTATTGCCCAAAGTAATTTCTCCCACCATGTGCCGGGTCATGCTCAAACCGACAGCTGTGGTCTCTGGAGCACTCCCCCTCAAACCTGGAACTTTTATCAGGCAAACTCAGACATCACTGGCAGAAACTGTAATCTCTTCACGACTCTGCTCAGGCAGGCATCCTAACGGACTTGCTGCAGCTTAAAACGCAGCCCCTGTGACACTGTAGGTGGTGTTCAGACTCTCCCCTTTGTGTGTGGTGAGTTGCCTTCCAGTTACAAAACCGATTAACTTCAGAGGCTGGTGTGAATGACCCTGCTGTTGAAAACGAATGATGATTGTACATGGAGGTGAACAGTGGGGATTGCTATGAAGCAGGGGGTGGGTGAGTGTGTGTGTGTGTGAGAGAGAGAGAGACACACACACACACACACACACGCACCCATGAGGTTTTGCTGCAGTTTTCAGAAAGGCCAAGGCTTTGAAAGAAAATGATGGAGGGGAATAAACCTGAAGTGCCTCATACAAAGTATGACACCGCTTGGCAAGGCAAAATTTAGGCCAATGAGCAACAGTAACCTGAGGCATGAAAAGAAATGAAATGAAAGTGTAAATAAATCTTGACTGTGGCTTTATAAGTCTGTCTGGGAAATGAGATGCACTTGCCCCCTCCTAGAGGACAGTTGTACGAGTGAGGGCTGAATGGAGAATCTGGTGCCGTGAGACGATTAACCACGGGCCACCCTTTCTTCTTCTTATCCTCTTCAGGGTTTCCGTAGAACCTGTCTTGGGAGGGCACATCCTCAGTGACCTGCTAGATTAAATTACTGACAGTTGTATGTGCCCCTTGCAGTGCATTTCGGTGACTCAGCTGCCATGTGCTGCAGTAGCACTCACTGACATAAGATGGGAGTAGCTGGTTCCTGTGTGAATATCAGCACAGGGGGCGGGCGAGGTAGTGGTGGGAATGAAACGCTCCGAATTCTGAGGAGCCTGCCCCCCAGAATCTACACAGGCACATTTCTAGTCTGCTCACCTGGCCAGTGCCTGGTCAAAGGGCACCCTGCTTGCTGGCCTAAACCTTGTGCAGAAATGCAAAGTGCTGCCTGCCCGCCTCAGGGGAAAGCAGCCCCTCAGAGGGAATGTCCCTCAAACCGCAGGCTGAGTGAATTCCCTATGGCCCACTGAGTTCAAGGATGCCTTCAGCTGCTAGAGCAGATCTCCTGGAGTTTGATGCTCATCCTTTCGGACAGACTTTCCTGGTCCCCAATGTCTGCTTCTCTGTCTGACTGAAGCGCACACAGGGGAGCTTCTGGAGTAATTTGTGATGCTGGAACAACCTGAGCTCTCTCCTTGCTGAGAAGAGAATATCCATGAGATTGTCCTCACTGCAAAGTGTCTCTTGCCCAGATCAAAAACTAGCACATCACAAAACCCAGGCAAATAGCTTCTTTCCCTTGAGCATAGGTAAAGGCTCCCGTTCAGAGGCTGTAACCCCACCAAATGCATCATTCAGTGTCTGGCTCTGCTCCCCTTCCGTCGTGCTTTGCTGTCTTCACAGTTGTGGTTCTGAAGCCTAAAATGGGGCTTATCCAAGCCAAGAGTTTCCCCAGTCTCCAACTGGGGCCTCTTAGAACGTGATGGTATTTATGTTCCCTCTGTATCTGCCATGCTGAATCTGACCTTCAGCCTGCTAGGTCGGAGTTCAGTGCGCGAGCTGGTGTCCTCCCCACCCTGCGATAAGCCAAGTGTCTAACTGTCCCTCGCTCTGACTTTCAGGATCTCTTACTGCACTGCAGACAAGAGCCACGATAAAGTGTTTGCCTACATTGCTCAGAGCCAGCACAACGAGAACCTGGAGTGTCACGCTTTCCTCTGCCCCAAACGGAAACTGGTCAGTAGAAAGGAAGGCGCGGGTCCGTATGGCTGTTACCAGAGCGGTTGGCAGGGTTCACTGCTTCATAAGCTCCTCAGGGCAGGGACCTTGCTTACTGATCGAAGGGCCTGATCTGGCAAACTGCTCTGCCTGTAGGTATTGGCGTCTCTATGCTTGCAGACATGACTCGGGGCTGTCGGCCGCACTGCATCTCCAGAAGCACAGTACAACCCGAGCATATCGTAGGATGTAGTGAGGCTAAATCAACCTGCATACATGCTGGTGGAAGGGGCAGACCTAATCTATTATGTCGCTTTGGTGCTGTTGGGAGGAACTTCTAAATTCCTTGCTGGGTTTGACTTTGAGGTGCTGAGAACCCGCAGCTTCGTCTGTTTCCTATGGGAGCGCCATGATCTCAGCTAGTCTAACCACTAGGCTGCATGCCCCCATGAGGTGAGGACCCATCTCCCTTTCTCAGAAATGAGTCCCCTATTAAAGAGGCAAAATGCAGAGTAAAAAATGACAGTTGAGCCTGAATATTTACTTGAAGGCCCTGATCCCATGAATACTTCAGTGTGTTTAGCCTGACTGAAGTCAATGGGACTTGGTCACATGCTTAAAGATAAGCAGAATTGAAGCTTCTAATAATCCAGCCTAGTGGGAAGGGGGCCTTTATCTTAAAGGGAGGGAGAAGAGTAGCATTTGCTAAACTGTCTCCAACCCCTCCCGCCTGCCGAAATTCTCTTGGCACTTCCTCATGGCTGCAGTAAGGCTGTAGGCGTGTTTGGTGAGGTGACCATTGCAGCCAGAATACTGGATTCTTCCATGGGTGGGAAAGAATTTTAAAAAGGAGAGAGGTGTGTGTGTGTGTGTGTGTGTGCGTGTGTTCGTTCCCTGCTCCTGCTTCACCTCAACTTTCCCCCCTGCTTTGTGGCTCACATTTGAAGAGCTCTCTCTCTCTCACCATCAAAGCCCGTGATACGTTTGCTAATATACTTGATGGCAAATTTAGCACCATCGCGCTGTAAGTGACGCACGGCGTGAAACACGAGAGCGTAACGCTTACTAAAGAGAATACCCAGAGCTGGGGAATAGCCGCCCGCTTTTGTTCTGAGCAGAATAGTTGGAGGGTTTTTTTGTTTGGTTTCTCTCCCTCCCTCCCTCCCCTTCCCCCTCCCACCCCAGCTCAATGTATCACACAAGAGGGGAGCTGTTCTGAGCTGGGACAGCGTGGGCCAAGGCCCAGCACTTAAGAGTTGGCAAGGGAGAGAAATGGGTCACTGGGCATAAGCTGTGAGTGGGTGTAGAGAGTGATTAGATCTCCTCCGCTCACACAGTGGGGTGGCAGGGACTGATGTGCCAGAGAGACCTTGCAGTGGAGATGTGAATGAGTCGAGGGGGGCTGGGCTTAGAGCGTGTGTGCTGGGAAATGGGGGGTGTCCTCCTCTGCCTGCTCTAGTAGGTTGGGGGGACCAGACCTATGCATACCCCAGACACAGAGCAGCAGGGGCTGGAAGCCTGCAGGGCTGGCGGTGCTCATCCCCTGCACACTGGAACTCAGCTTCACGGGGAGTGGGGATGTGATCTAGGCAGGGAGCTGTAGCTCTAAACGACACCCTGCCTGCTTCATGCCTTTAATTCTGCCATTCCCATCCTTTTCCCCGAATCAGGAGCGTAATCAGAACAGACGCTGCAGCAACAACTGTTCTCACATCATGGGAGAGTCGGGATAGGTTTCCTCATCCCAGCTCCTATGGCATTGCCCCTGCAGCAAGCGCATTTCAGTCAGGCTGGGGCAGAGAAGAGAGAAACTTTGCCCCTAGCAACGTGGCCCAGTCTGCCGCTCCAAACACCCCCTGCCGCTCTAGGCATGAATGACAGTGTTAATATTCCGTCTCTTTCCCCCACCTCTCCAGGGGAGCAGGAAACATAATGGAAGCAACCAGTTCTCTCCTGGCTGCAAAGCGCAGCCCCGTCTTTGCACTGCCAAGATAAGAGACTCTCTACAAATTAAAATTTAAATCTCTTCAGTGCTAAAAGAATTATCTCTTTGGTACATCAGCTCAGTACGTCTTCCTCAAAATAATAATAATAAAAAAAAGTTCTCCCAGGCCTTTGGTGGTAGAAAGTAGAATCTCTTTGTCCACACATAAAATGCGTGAACGCCATGCTGATAAAAGGTAAACTGATACTGCGATACCAGAGCCTGGCATAACACAGGGTTCGGTATGTATAGCTACCCAGTTCTGGTATATAATTAGTCCATATTTTTAGTTCATGGGCAATTCTCAAAGGTAGCTGGGTCCATTAAACTTGATTCAGATGTGACAGCTTAAATTGTAAACAGCTGTGGGGAGTTTCATACTTAATTACCATATTTAAGTTTTTGCCATAAAGCATTCACGCTTCCCTCAAAGATGTAAATAGCTCAGACATTCAAATGAGATCCTCTACTTTGTGAGGTTTAATTGGCAGAGATGGGTTTTGTGTGTTTTGATCTTTTCCCTTTTCAAAAACCCATGGCTCTTGGAACCTATTTCTCAATTAAACGTTTTTCTCCGCTTTCCCCGAAGCCTGGAGGAGAGGGAAGTTCCGCATCTTGGAAGCTAGATTTATTTTGCATGCGACTCTAAACACAAACTTATAAACTAGCAGCCATCTAAAAAGTGTCTGCTTCAGCCTTGTGATGTGCTGCTGCATGTAAAACCTTCAGTGAACTTGTTCTTTAATAACCCCGGCATCCCACGTCGTTCCCTCGCCACGCTAGCAAGCCTTGCTGGAGCCCGAAGGGCTGGTCTGAGCGGGGGGCTTTGTACAGCTCTGTCCGTCTAGAAACATACAGGTGAGTGGGTGTGGCTGCAGTTACAGCAGTGTGTAGCTCGTTTCTTTAAACTCAGGAGAAATAAGCTACATTGAGGCCTGGGCTACACTAGCGGGCGAGGGGGGTTGAACTAAGAGACACAACTTCAGCTACGTGAATAGCATAGCTGAAGTTGAAGTATCTTAGTTGGACTTACCTGGCTGTCCTCACGGAGGCGAGTCGACTACAGCGACTCCCCCGTCGACTCCGCTTACTCCTCCTGCCGAGGTGGAGTACGGGCGTCGATTCGGGGATCGATTATCACATCTAGACGAGCTGCGATAAATCGATCCCTGATCCATCGAAGACTACCCACCCATCCGGCGGGTTGTGTAGATGTACCCTGAGACTCTTGCACTATCGAAGTGAAGCCACGTGAGGACAGTTACTACACTGTGTGGAAGTGGAGGAAGAAACCCGCTTAGTTACAGTGGTACAAAAAATGTGTGGCCTAAAGAGCCAAACTTGCTGCTGGCGCAAGTGGGTGTAACAGTCTCCTCCAGATAGGAGAGGTTCCCACTGACTTCGCTGGGAGCCTAAACTACCCTTTGTGCCTTTTGAAAGCTTCCCTGTATCTCTCTGTGCTCATTAACATCCAGCTCTTACTCTGTCATTAAGAGCTGAAACTGATTGTGGGGGACACCAGCTTTCATTCCCCAACTATCTAGCGCTTTTTCTTACCGCATCCTGTTACTTGAGATTGTTCCAACTTGAATGGGGAAGAGGGGAAGGAATTGGCAGGTCAGTGAGTTATAGCCCTCACCATTGCCAATCCAGCCCTACATCTGTAGTGAAAGTCATTATGAGCCATTCAGCATCTTAACTGAAATGAGTGGGTGGTACTCAGTCCAGCAACCAACACCTGCCATCACCGTCACTTTTCTTGGCAGTCAGATGGCCCCTGAAAATTGTGGAGGGGTGTCCCATGCTTAGGGCACTCATCCGGGATTTGAAAGAACCAAGTTTGATTCCTTGCTCTTCCACAGGCATCCTGTATGACCTTGTGCAAGTCACTTAGCTGCTCTTATTATTATTTTTATATGGAGCTATACCTATCTCCTAGAACTGGAAGGGACCTTGCAAGGTCATCGAGTCCAGTCCCTTGGTGTCACAGCAGGACCAAATACCCTTCCTGACAGATTTTTGCCCCAGATCCCTAAATGGCCCCTTCAAATATTGAACTCACAACGCTGGGTTTAGCAGGCCAGTGCTCAAACCACCAAGCTATCCCTCTCCTCTGTACCTCAGTTTCCCCCATCTGTACAGTGGGGCACTGCTCTGACTCACAGGGGTGTGGTGAGGCGCTCAGATACTACTTGCATGCTCCTGTCGCTGTATCTTAGAGGATTAATAGTAGTCCTCCTACCTGGTCGGGATTGAGGCACAGAGGAGGGGCCAATATGCAAGGTGCTCTATGTGCATTGAGACTAGAGGGGTCTTTAGCCTCTGGAGCTGTCAGCGTGACACATTCCTTTGTCTCTGAAAATAATTGTTTTCTTAGGTGTAACACGCCTGCAGTGAACTCTGTTCAGCAGCGTCCTGTGGAGAGCAGAGAATCCTTGCTGCTATCAATGTTTGATTACTCTTTCTAAAGGAGCATCGGATTCCTGGCACCAGAGTACTCATAAGCTCCAGGTTCACATCCATCAGCAGAACCACCAAATGATTTAAATCTACGGGAGAAACTGCCGACTAATGCACTGCATAACTGTGTCTTTCAGGCCCAGGCAGTTACCTTAACTGTAGCTCAAGCATTCAAAGTAGCATATGAGTTCTGGCAAGCATCCAAGGAAGGTGAGTGTGTGTCTCTCCGTGTCTTGCTATATATTCAAGGAAATAATGTGGGTTTATTATCCTTTCAAGTGATCTTTTAAAATATGCACTGAAAAAAGTCAGAGGGTGGGGGGGATTGAGGAGCATTCTGGCTGCGCTGCTAACATAACTTCAGGTTTCTGGTGATTCTGACGGCAGGGTCTAGAGTCTGCAATCAGCGGCTAACACATGGTACGGAGTCCTGCTAGTTGTAAATTTGTCTTTGCCTGTTGCTTTCACCATAGGTGGACACATGAAATACCGAGTGCCTAACAAGCTGTAAAGTAACTAGGTATTCTTTCCAAGTCAGCCTGACACCTGTGTCCCTCTCCCCCCCCACATGCCAATGTGCAAAAGAGAACTTGGTATTAAGGAGCTGGAGCTGTTCTTCGCCATCCCACCCAATGTAATAAAGCTGGGGTGCTCGCACATCTGAAAACCAAACCCATGGGGCAGAATCTGTGCTGTGCCACTGAGAAAGGGCACCTGGAATGACTGTGGGTCTGTGCCACCAGGATTCTAGGCTGCTATAGGGGCTGGTATATCCCTTTGCATGTAATTTGGAGTATTACTTTTCCCCTCTCTGCCCCCCCCAATAAATAAATATATAAAATCTATAGCTTTAAGCCCTACACCCCTCCAGGGCTCTTCAGGGCCACTTGTGTCAGCCCTACGCATCTCCTGCACTGGGGAAATACCCTCCCTCATACATCCCTTCCACTTGCATCTCCTATGCCACCCTTATATGCCACTGGAGAGGCACATAGGGCCTGGAGAAGAGGGAGGAACTGGCCCCAAGTGTTTTGGGTGGTGCTGGGTCTTCTGGAGAGTGAGTGGAACACAAGTGTCTCCTGAGGATGCGACTCAGAAAACATTTGCCCCAAGTATGTGAAGCCCTTGATGCGAGTGGTCACAAAAGTTGGCTGGAAATGGAAATCCCAGCCTGGGGAAGAAAAATTGTGCCCTAATTTGTGACCGAAAAGTCAAATGCAAAACTTCTCACAGGGCAGGAATTTCCAGAAAAACTTTATTTTGGGAGAACCAGAATCTCAAGGCTCCTTGCCTAGAAGGCTTTTGTCAATTTCATTTTTTTTCTGCTTGCAGGTGTGTCTTCTAGGTAGTCAGTCCAGGAGCCCTCAGTAAATCCCTCCCCCTGGAAAATCAAACTTTTTTTGGCAAAACAAATACTTTGACAGAAAATGCCCTGGTGGGAAAGCTCCCAACCAGCTCTTATGATCACTACAGATCTCATTTCTGCTAGTGAAATACACTTCAGGAAATCCAATGCCTACAGATAAGTTTATGGAGGGGATGGTATGATGGGATAGCCTAATTTTGGCAATTCATTGATCTTTGATTATTAACAGGTAAATATGCCCAGTGGTCTGTGATGGGATGTTAGGTGAGGTGGGATCTGATTTACTACAGAGAATTCTTTCCTGGGTGCTGGCTGGTGAGTCTTACCCACATGCTCAGGGTTTAACTAATCGCCATATTTGGGGCTGGAAAGGAATTTTCCTCCAGGGCAGATTGGCAGAGGCCCTGGAGGTTTTTCGTCTTCCTCTGCAGCGTGGGACACGGGTCACTTGCTGGAGGATTCTCTGTACCTTGAGGTCTTTAAACCATGATTTGAAGACTTCAATAACTCAGACGTAGGTTAAGGGTTTGTTACAGGATTGGGGTGGGTGAGATTCTATGGCCTGCATCGTGCAGGAGGTCAGACTAGATCATAATGGTCCCTTCTGACCTTAAAGTCTATGAGACAATGAAGGAGTCTTTCTTGTTACAGAGAAAGAAAAGAGGGAAAAGTCCATCTCTGAGGGAGAAGGTGCAAGTGGCCCAAACTCAGAAGATCCTGCCTGCCTTAAAGCATGTAAGTGATGGACAAAAGAACACCCTGTTAGCTTTCAGGGCTCTAAAGACCTCCAAGCAGCGACTGGGTTTTTTTCATCTGGATTTGACCGAGTCTCCCAGCAGAAATGTGGAGACTGGTGCCGAGCAAACAACTTTTGTGTCAGTGGTGTAGATTTGTTATTGGCCAACCACCTGTGAAGAGAACCATCCTCAGTCATGGCTTCTACTGCAGCCTCTTCTCTAAATGCCCTGGACAGAGGCAGGCAGGGCTGCTCACTGGCTGGCAGACAGTCCACTTAAAACAAACCAAGAAATGTCAGGCCTGACCAGCCAGCTTGGTGCAGCTTTTACAATTGCATACTCTCTCTGCATCTATCTTTGGGGAGAATATGAACACAATGCTAGGATGTCCCCCACTCCATCTCTTCTCCCTCCCCTCCCCCTGGAAGTGACACACGATTGCTTCACCTGAAGGCTGTGGAAAATAGTAAATGCTGCTGCATTCTGGGCATGTACAGCTAAAGCGAGCCCAAGAACTACGTCTGGCTTCCCTGAAGGCGGGAGCAATGAACAGGAAAGGAAGAAGTAGCTGAGACGCTGAAGAGAAGGAGGTCTCTGTATATTGCCTGTGTACAAGGAACAGAATGGAGGGGGTCAGAATCTATGGAGGTTGAGGATTTATGGCTCAGTAGCATGGATCAGTAGTAAAAAAGAATAGAGAGAGAATAATCCTGGCAGAACATTACAGGCTATGATAGTGGACATCCAAAGGAAGAGGGAGCGGCTGATGATAGCAGTGAGTAGAGACTGAGGAGGAAGAGGAATTCCAGCTAGCTAGTAGTTTCTTGCTTATCAATAGGTCCAGCTAAGTGCCTGATTATTAATGCAACTCTCAGTGGACATGGGGGAGAACCCAGGGCTAAAACAATTGTTGTTGTCCAGTATGATGCTTTGGAACCAGACGGGCAGCTGATGAGAACGTCTTTGTTAGCCAGAGTCCATGGCCTGATTGTTGCCAATCCATACTTTGTAAAAAGGGAGGCGCGCTTCGTTACATAGAGTAGCTACTTCCTGCCAAGAAGAGATTTAACAAACAGGGGAGACTATGAAGTGATTCCAGGAGAGTGGATTATGTTGCTTGTAATGGACTTCGGGATGAAAAGGCTAGTGGGGTGGGTGGATGGGCAAAAGATGAGTTGTGGGACAAAACAATGAAGTGGTGGAGGCTTGCAGACAAGTCTACAACCAAACAGACCATGATCACATCGGTGAGGCTGGGGGGAGAAGAGAGAGGTGGCCAAATGAAAGGAGGGAAACTTCTTGGCAAGTAGACATGGTGATGGTCCAATACTGCAGGAGGAAAAGTTTTTAAGTGATGGCAGAAAGTAAGAAGGCTAGAATGCTATGAGGGATACAAGCTGGCAAAAGAACAGGCAGAACAGTTGTGGATGGCTTAATTGCATTGCAGAGGGCATGAAACTTTTCACAGCCTTGAGCAATGTAATTAAGAATACATAACTCAGGTGTAGGCCAGCCCTGAGACTGCAAGCAGCCTGAATCTCTAGCTTGGAGTTAGAGGAAGCAGCCTGAATCCCACGCATCTCAGTGAGGTGTTAACTCTGAAACATAAAACCAGACGCTTGCCAGCTAGCAAACTGACTAACTTGGGCAGCAGTCAGTCAGTTAATGTGGCAGTTTAAGACAGGAAAAAAACAACACCCACCTACCCTTTGTCTGGTTACCAAAACCTCCCCCAATAGTCCTATGATGCAAATGTACAGTTGAATGACATTGTGTGTGGTATTAAACTGAATGTAGTTATGGGCTGCAATAACGTTAATATCAAAAGAGCCTAGGGGACAAAGTGCAGTCTGTGCTATTCCCACTTCATATTTAATGCCATGCTTAAGCAAAGCCGCTGCAGGTCTTCCAGTCTGCTTTACCACCTAATCCAGGGTGTCCTGCGGTAAAAATGAGGCTCCTGGCTTTGCTTTTTTTTTTTTTTTTTTTTTTTTTGCAGGGGGGCTTTGATAATGCAATGCTCAGCCCAGTAATCATTCTGTCCTCCTAGCGTAGCATAGCTCAAGACGGTGGTGGCAGTGTGGTCCATTGGGTAAGGCTCTGTACTGGGAAATCAATGACTGGGTTCTGTTCCCTGCCATGTGACCCTGGGGAAATCACTTAACTCATCTGGGCCTCTTTCCCTTCCCATTCTCTTGTCTGCTTGGAGCATAAGATTTTACAGTCCCTGCCCAGATATTTATACAGTGCCTAGCACTATCCTGGCCCTGATGTGGGGGGTTGGAGAAGGACTTTCTACCTGTTAACGTAAAGCAAAGAAATGGTGGCAGCCTAGCTCAGTAGGAAGGTATGCATGTTCCTCTTATTGGGGTGGGGAGGGCCAGGAAGGAGAACTGCAAAACTCTTCATTGTACAAGGTGGAGGGAAAGAATCCCTCTGTAACCTGTTTTTCCAGGTAACCTTTTTTGCTCTGTTCACACAGCAGTTGCCACAGGGAATCTGTTGGACTTCGGAGATGCTGCCAAATCTCCCCAGCCTGTCAGCACAAATGCCACACACATAGATGAGTTGGATCCAAACTTCTCATCTGAGAATAACAACATAGTCTGGGTAAGCGTACTGATGGCGCTAGCTGTTCCTGATGAAAAGAGAGAGGAACGTGATGCTGGGGGAAGGTGAAGCTTCATTTTCTGTTGGTCACAACATCCTCCATTGGGGCTGGAGGGTTGTCTTCATTCTGGGCCTACCTCATAACCAAAGTCTTAGCAATTGGGAGTAGAACTCTCAGGCTACTCAGCCATTCATACTGGGATTTTCAAAGGTGTCCCATCAAGTTTGCTTCCAGTGGGAGCCTGGAGTTTGATTTGGGTGGCTAATTCCTCTTTTGGAAGACCTGGGATTTTCAGGAGAGCTTGTAAACTTGTTTCACAAACCCACATTTCAGGTGCTTGAGCACTTCTCTATGTGCTTTATCACATACTTGGATGTCTAGTCTTCAGATAGAGGCACCAGACTGTAGATGCTGTGCATGCTGATGTGGGTTACGCCAGTAATCTAGCTGTGCAATATATTACTTGTCAAATCCTGACTAGTCTGAGACCCACTGTCTCAAACTACCTCCTCTTCTCCCACTGCAGTAGTTGAAATCTACTAAATTGTTGAGCAGTGATAGGGCGTCTTTAGCCAAGGGGCTTAGCTTCCAGAGACTGCCTGTCTGAACCCAAGCGTTGTGACCTTCAGGCCAAATTAAGAGTATCACCTGTTCATCTCAACAGCTTTAACATCACAGTAGGTCCTGGAGAGATCTTAGCCAGCCTTCTCCTTTTGCATAACTCTCCATAGCATCAAGCTCATCAGAGCCCCAAAGCTTAAAATACCGGGTAGATTTAATCAAGTTGCCCATTGAAAGGCCATTTCAAACCTAATCTTTCAAGTAAAACAACCTCCTGCCCCAGCCCCCGTTCAGTAATAGTCAAATACTGTTCATGGACATTCTCCAAAGAGGAGAGATTTGAAAAGGAAGCACACCAGCAGTTCTTCAAGAAACACTGCCCCATAGCCCTTTAAATATAATTTTCTCATCACAAAGTTCCAGATGAAATATGTGCTTAGTAGGTCCTTTGCCGAAAGCATCCCGCTGAGCTGGGTCTGCTGTATCTGCTGCACTTTGTACCTTGTGAGCTTGAAATGGTGAATGCAAATCAGCCAGCTTGGCCAGTCCTGAAAGCTAAGGAGTGATCTGCTTTTCATTCCCAGCGCTGGGAAAAGCGTCTGCATGCAAAGAGCAAACCGATGCTTTCAGCCAGAACAACATTTTTGTGTTGCATTGAGGGAACAAAAGTAGGCTCTTGTGAGAAGCGCATGCCGGAATCTCAGCATCTGAACTTGGAACAAAGTGGCTGCTCTCAGGGTGAAACTCACCCGTGCTCAGAGGGGACAGTGCAAGGATTAGGCTTGTTTTGAGGGCTTAAGTTGTGCGTAGCCTTGGGCTATCCCTCCCCGCAGCATTGAATTTTTACCTAGCTGCAGTGGTGAGAAATTTAAAGCAGCAGTACACAGATAAAAAGGCATCCCTTTCCCAACAAAACCCACTGCAGAAAATCATCAGGAGGCCTTGGAAAGGGACAAGGCAATAGCAGTACCTGGCACTGTACAGCTTTCTGCTACCTGACGTTAACTTGGTTGGGCGGGTTGGGGGGGAGGGAGGTTGTGTGGATGCTTAATTTTGGAAGGTTGGGAACAGGGAGGGCGATTCCACTGGGCTTTGGATCAGGCCTCACTGGTGCAGGGAGGGGATTGCTCTGCTGGCGATGGGGAGGAGAGAAGCTGGAAATGGATGTGGGGGCGGTGGAACAGCATCCCTCAAGCTGTTGTGTCCTTGCTCTTTGCAAAACACCTGCAGTGTCTCAGACCCTGACACCCAGTGTTGCTGTAGGCCAGGGGTAGGAAAACTTTTTGGTCTGAGGGCTGCATTGGGTTTTGTAAATTGTATGGAGGGCTGGTTAGGGGAAGGGGTCATGGCATGGCCCTCACCTCCTATCTGCCCCCCCATGGACTCCTGCCCCATCTAACCCCCTCTGTTCCCTGATGGGCCCTCTGGGACCCCTGTCCCATACACATAAACCCCCACTCCCTGTCCCCTGACTGTCCCCAGAACCCCTGCCACCCCATCCAACCCCCCCTCCTTCCTGACTGGCCCCCCGGGACCCCTACCCCCATTCAACCACCCTATTCCCTGCCCTCTGACCACCCTGACCCCTATCCACACCCTCTGACCACCACCACTCCAAACTCCCCTGCCGTCTATCCAACCCCCCCACACCACCTGGCTCCCTGCCCCCTTACCACGGTGCCTGGAGCACCAATGGCTGGTGGCGCTACAGCCGTGCTGCCCAGAGCACCAGGACAGGCAGCTGCACCACTCGGCTGGAGCCAGCCATGCCACCGCGCAGCACAGAGCACTAGTCAGGCCGGGCTTTGCCCCAGGAGCTCGCAGCCCCGCTCCCCAGAGCATTATGCAGGCGGCACAGTGATCTGAGGCTGCAGGGAAGAGGGAGCAGGGGAGGGGCCGGAGGCTAATCTCCAGTGNGGGGTGAGCCTCCCGGGCCAGGGCTTGGGGACCAGGCAGGATGGTCCCGCAGGCTGTAGCTTGCCCACCCCTGCTCTAAGCACTTGATGATGCTGTATCTACACCAAAGGAAAGTTGAGTCAGCTCTTTAAATACACTTGCACACTAGCTTAGCAACTACCTCTCTTTTTTTCTCTCTCTCTCTCTCTCTTAATAAAGGAAATGGATGACGGGCTCGAGGAGGCATTTTCAAGGTAATTCTAATAACTCTTTACAAGTTTATGGCACTAGGGACCAACCCAAGAGACCTGACTACGACTAGTTTTAATGATGCTTCTAATCTAATCCACTCCTATGATCTGACCCAGGGAGCAACCCAACCAGTGCTTCAGCTCTTAATTGAAAGAAAGATTTGGAGGCTGGCCAATAGTCAAAATATTTGACTAACCTTTTAAGGATGGAGATAGGTGTGTGTGATGGGGGAATCTAATTCCCCAAACATAGCATAGGGATAGTGTCTCCTCTTACTGGAAGGGATATGCTAGTCCAGGGGTAGGCAACCTATGGCACGTGTGCCAAAGGCGGCACATGAGCTGATTTTCAGTGGCATTCACACTGCCCGTGTCCTGGCCACCAGTCGGGGTGGGGATGGGGGGGCTCTGCATTTTTATTTAACTTTAAATGAAGCTTCTTAAACTTTTTAAAAACCTTATTTACATACAACAGTTTAGTTATGTATTACAGACTTATAGAAAGAGACCATCTAAAAACATTAAAATGTATGACTGGCACGCGGAACTTTAAATTAGAGTGAATAAATGAAGACTCGGCACAGCACGTCGGAAAGGTTGCCGACCCCTGTGCTATTCGCTTAGCTGGCTGCGTCTAGTCCCCATGCTGGCAGGAGAGATCTTGGCCTCATCTTGCACTTTTGACTTGCCTCTTTCCTGCTCCTCCCCCATGTTAGTGTAACACTAAAATAGTATTTACACTGCCATTCCCCAGATGAACTGCAAACATGTAACCAAGGGGTAAGACTCTCTAATTCAGATCTAGTTCATCACCTAACCAAGGGGTTATCTATGTTCAAATCCTTGTATTGCTGTAACAAAAGCAACCTGGTTACAGAGCAAATCCCTAATATCTACCTATTTGAACCATACTTACAGTAGTTAAGGTTAGTTCAGCTTATAGTGCAAAAAAAGTGAGTATATTAGGCTTAAGGTGGAAGGCTCGCTTTCCTTACCTCCGGTGTTCATCATGGAAGGAGAAGTTGCAAATCATTCCTAAATCATTAAAGGGACGCTGTCAACTTAAATCCTACTCCAAACCCGTTTCCTCACCTATGTTACTAAAGAACATGTTGGACTACTTGAAACTGAACTTTAATAATTAAATTTTACTAATCACCATCTCCAATCCCCCCAGTATGGACATGGAATTGTCAGTTTCACTATACCTGTCACAATGGTTAGGCTGCAAATGCGGCAGGAGCACATTTATTAATCTGTTCCCAATGGAATTTAGCCAATCGTGAGAACTTCTTTCCATTGGTCTTTCTTTTAAAAGCATCATTATGGTTTTGGTTTGGCTTTTGTTGTGTTTTTGTTTTTATATATAATATATATATATATAATACATAGTAACTATAAAATATTTGGGGTCAAATTTGAGTTGCTCTAAGATCTATTATATGAACTCCAAATATCTTTTGTGCAAGGAAGAGTTGGCACTGAAGTATTAGGCTTGTACATATGGAATTTAGTGATATAGCTACAAAAAGGTGGGACTTGAACTTTCATAAACATTTACAGTGCCCTGGGATGAAAGATCCTGTTAAAAATGACCCTACAGGTAGACCACCATTACCACTTCAGATCTGAACACAACCTCAAAATACTATTTTTTTCTGAAGAGTAAAATTTTAGAACAGGCTTCTGAGAACCAGGAGTGCTGCTGTGAGCTGTTGGAATGATTGTGGATGGCAGTAAATTACATACTGGCTGCTTGCTCAGGTATTCCTGGAATGGTGAAAATTTAGACATTTCTTTTGGTGAGGCTGCTTTGGTCAGTGCGTTCTTTTAATTGAGATAAGGTCCCTGCTAACAGGGCACCAGTCAGTGCTAGCTTAGGAGGAAAAAGACAGCATTTTGCCAGGCCTATAATGTAAAGGGAGCCCTCATTGCAAATGTAGATTGTCTTTAAGGTGAAACTCTGATAAGTCAGCAGAGGAGCAGGCATCAAGCTTCAGAGGGCTGCAAAGATCAGCTCTTTCCCTATTTAGTAGCATTTCTTTACAAGCTGTAGGAAGGATGTTGAAGTATGAAGCTCTGCATATAGCAGCATAGATGTGGGAAGTATAGAGGCTATAAACACCTTCCTTGTGGATAAAGGTGATCGGCTGATCTTTCTTCTCAGACTTGCTCAGTCTAGAACTAACCCTCACGTCCTGGACACTGGCCTGACTGCTCAGGATATCCAGAGTGCGGAAACCCTCTCGCCTGTAGACTGGGACAAAATCGATTCAAATGTGGCAGAGAAAGATGACCTGTTTGGGTTCTGAAGAACTCCTCCTCCACCGAACAGTTTGCAATAGAGTAACCACTAAAAATGAAAGGACTGAATGCGAACCCTTCTGGGTGAAGATCTGGAGGGATTTCTTGAAGGGTAGGTCTCACCATTCTTACAGATGCTGTTATCACCCCAACAATTGCTTAGACCAAAGCTTTAGACATTTAATCCATTTTTTTTTAACCTTGCTTTTTATCTAAACAATGAGATGCTCTTGAATATATTTATTCAGTAACCGTTACAGTTCACATATATTATGGAAGTTAATTTTGTATAGGATCCAGCAATGTAACGTGTACAGTCTTAGATGGCAATATACCGATGAAAGAGTATTCGGCATAGCTTGCTGTCTTCCGAAAATGACTATCCAGCACCAAAGACTCTTTAGCATGTACATAATTTTTCTAAACACCTGAACATATAATTGCAATTGTAAGCACAACTGTTACTCATCCTTTGCTTTTAAAACAACTCCAGTTCTGCAGTTGTCCTCTTGCATTTCACCTTCTTGATCAACGGGGAGAGAAAGAACAACAGCTGATAGCAGTATTAAAATCAGAGGTAACAGGTTTTATTTTCCTTGTGAATGTCTGTGATAAAGCCCCATAGCTGTCAGCCATCAGTAATGGGTTGTCTGACACTTGGCTAGCTTTCAGGTTGGAGTTGGCCCACTTACCCAAAAGAGTCGGAGCTTTTCACTTTAGAAGCCTGAACTGAAAGTATGGCCCAAAATGTCAAAACAAGCTGGGTGTTCATCTGTAACCTCTCTTCTCATCCAGAAGCTACTGATCCAAAAACCACCGCAATATTGCAGGTCTGTATCTCACAACCAACTTCTCACACTTTGTAATATTTTTGTCACTGTGGCTCTAAATCTGAAGACTTCAGTCACACTGGTGGTCAGAAAAAGATTCTCTGGTAACACTTGGCTTTTGATTGTACATTGAAAATTGCAGGTTGGATTGAACCAGTTGCATAATAGGTTGATGCTTAAACACTGGCTCCCTCTTACCGTGTGCACCTCTATCTGGTCTCCATACCAATCTCTCTGTAGTGGAGCCACTTAGTAGACTGAGGCAGAATTGGATTAAGTGAAACCAATATTTACCTGGATGTTCTTCCAGGAAAAAAAAAATCCCCTGTATGCTAGTTTGATGATTATCCTTCCAACACCTATACCTCCTGAGAAGCTGAAAGAAAAATGCTACTCCTTAATCTCCTGTACTTCAAGATTTGAAAACAAATAATGGTGATATAAGGATTTTGCTAATTAAAAGATTAAACTTAATGAGTGCACGGACACAGTGTTTGTGGCCTTGTGAGGAATATACTAATCTGTTTTATAGATTTGTAACTTGGTTCTGAAACACTTTGTGGGGAATGAATCCGGCTTTTTATAAGTCTCCTAACGTACAAAGTAAAAATAAATAAATTTAAATCTCTCAGAGGAGAGAAAATAATTGTATTAGGAAACAGCTGAATGACTCTTAACTTACAGAGGATGCATTTTATAAAGGGTACTGTGATATGATAGGAGGGAGCTGTGAAGCTGACTCATCATGTCTACTATAAAATCTTGGTGCCCCTTTCTCCTGCAAAAGCAATCTTGCATCTTATTTGGTCTCACCGGTAGCACTAATCTCTTGCAAACAGAGGAGCTGCACACTGAAGTTTTGTATATCTACTGTATGTCGATTGTATAAACAGGCCCCAGATTAAGCAAAGCTAGCTGTAGGCAAGCATGCTGCTTTCTGATTCCTTGGGGAGTTGTGATTTTTTTTTTTCTTCCCCTAAAAGGATTTTTTGTTGCATGAACCATGAGGATTCAGCTATACAGTAATTTCTTTTTTTCTAGAGATCCTTGGAGTATATACTTAGATATAGTATTCTGCATATATGTACATAGAAGTCTTTGCTGTAAAAAAAAAAATATCTGTGCTAATAAAAGTTCTACCTTGTTGAGTACCAGTGATGGCCTGCTTTAATGTGCAAACACGGTGGCAAGAAAAAATAGCTTTTCACTGCTTCTCACATGCAACGCTTACCTTCTCCCTCCCACATCTAATGGACAGTAAATGACCAGAAACTACTAGCGTATGTAATGCTTGTAGAATGCATGTCTTGATCAGTCTCTTCATAGCGGCCTACCTGTGGAGGAGTGATTGCTGGAGTGTTACTGTAATCAGCTGGCTAACTCTCTGATAAGCACATGCTTAAGTGATGTGCTTTCACTCAGCCCCCAGGTCAGAATCATCAGTTCTTTCCCAGGCTGTGCTGGGCTTTTGGCAGGCCATGGAGTGGGAGGTGCTTGGGGGAGGGCAGAGAGTGGTGGGTGACTGGGGAGGCCTTGGGGGAGGAGGCAGAGAGGGGGGTGGGAAGAGGTGGGGCAAGGCTGCAGGGAAAGGAGCGGAGTGGGGCAGGGCCTCAGGGTGGAGGTGGAGCACCCACCAGGGAAAAATTAAAAGTAAATGCCTGTGTACAATTAAATACACAAAGTAAAACTATTTCCCCATGTTTATTCCCCCCCTCCCACTTCACAACTTCTTGTCAACTGCTGCAAATGGACCATTTTCTTTACCGCTACAAAAAGTGGTTTGTTTTTTTTCTCTCCTGCTGGTAATAGCTCACCTTAACTGATCACTCTCATTAGAGTGTGTATGGTAACACCCATTGTTTCATGTTCTCTGTGTATGTATATATATCTTCCTACTGTATTTTCCACTGTATGCATCCAATGAAGTGGGCTGTAGCCCACGAAAGCTTATACTCAAATAAATTTGTTAGTCTCCAAGGTGCCACAAGTCCTCCTGTTCTTTTTGCAGATACAGACTAACATAGCTGCTACTCTGAAACCTCTAATTTGCAAGAATTTCTTAGACCCTTCCCTGAGAGGCGATAGCTAATTTTTACTGTTGCCTCTTCAAATCTGAATCGAAAAGATGCTTTTCTTAGCCTTGAAGTTTTGTTTATTCCACCCCATTTTTCTGCCAGCTTTGGAGGCAGTCTCCTGGGCTAACATTTAATCACTTCGCTAAAAATCGCCTCTTGAAGGGCAAATATAGAAATTCATTTTAGGATGTTGACAAATAGATTTAGTAAAGCATGAGCAACGGAATGTTCTCGAAATGTAACACTGAGCCAGTCTGGTACTGAATGCTGAGTGGATCGGAGTTTACAAAGATTCCTTTCATCAGTGTCAAACTAACCAAAATTCCATACGTTCTCTCTCCCCCTCCGCTCCCCCAACTATTTAAATTGGCTGTTCCAGTCTAAGGATATGTCACAAATTATGAATGCTAAGTATCCTGTCTGGTCTTTCGTGCATAACTGATAAATGTGCCAAGGAACAAATTGATCTGTCAATTCTGATGTGACCTTTTGAGTGTCTGTGTAGAAATGTTACGAATCCATTTTCCTTCAGCTGTGTAAAACTGTCTCCTTTGCTCCCATTTTTAGAACCATTTAGGAAGCCGAATGCATTGTGGGGAGCAGTTGTACTCCCCTCCCCCCCCAGGTGAGTGTGTTGCACCGTTTAGCTAGTTGTCCTACTGCAGATGTGGTGCGATATGCTAATGTGTCGCTATTACCATGAGAACACGTGCCTGTGCTCGCCAGGTGGGCAGTCCGAGCTGCTGATTTGGTGGCTATTCTGTAATGGCTGGCTGAGCACATCTCTCTAAGCTCGGTGGCTTGTACTATAGCCACTGAATTCTAAGACACTAGTCAGCTCTCCTGTTGGAGCAATTCCTCTCCTCCAGCGGATTCTAATTTCCGTTTCCTAGAGTATGGGTCTCCCCCCACCCCCTTTCTGTCCTATTCACCCCCTCTTTCACTAGCCCCTGAATAACATTCTTAAGGCACTGTCATTGCTCTTCCACATAGATTACTCATGCTAGCTTCTTTTAATGCATCCTAAGAGGTGGAAGCACAGAGGAAAGGCCAGCACCATGTGTCTCGCCAAGTTTCCAGCCCAGGCTGGGGTGATAGGTGTGTGTGTGTGGTGGCGGGGGTGGGGGGGAGGGGATGTACATCTCCCTCACCAGAGTAGGAAAGGAAGAGGTTAATTCCCTGCAAGGAGGCTTTGTCTGCTGATTGGAACAAGTGTTTCCTCCTGGACTTTGCAGGGCAGGTATTTTAACCAGCAGGGGAGGCAAACAGGCTGAGGAAGTCTCTGAAGGAAGAGGAGGAGTGGAGCCAGGTGCTTGCCAGTGCCAGCCTGACAGCAATGGGAGGAGAACTCCAGACTGGCCTGTTTTCTCTCTGTTCCAGCTGCTCTCAGATAAGATTTGACTCCTTATTTTCCTTTCAGGAGTTAGAGGAGCCTGTCAGGGCCTGGGTAGCAGAGAAGCCTGGGGCTAGTTACAGAGAAACAGGTTGGAATCATAAAGGGGCAGTAACCCTTGACACCCTTTTTCACTCCACCCCCCACCCCCACCCCCAAAAAATTGCTGATGCTCCATCTACACTTCACTTTTGTTGGTCAGGAGTGGGGGGCGGGGGAAGGGGGACCCACACCCTGACCAACCAAAGTTTTACTGATGAAAAGTGCCGGTGTGGACAACTCGCTGGGGGTGGTTTTGTTTTGCCAGCGGGAGAGTTCTCGCCTGCCGGCAAAGAGCAGCTACGTGGGACACCTCCCAGCAGCACAGAATAGACGGAGCCTGAGTCTGACTTTACAGCTTCAGTCTTGTGTGTATATAGGGCAGCGAATCTTCAGCACAAAGCAAACTTAGCTCAGATATACAGTGAGCTCTTGCAAGCAGGTTCACGCCAATTTTAGTGGCAAACTGCTATGCACTATCTCAAGCTGCTGCTGCAAATCATGGGCTAAGCCAGCTAGCCCCGTGCACTGTCTAATGCTTGGTGCAGTCTGTTAAGTGTTTAGAGGTGAGGAAGCTTGTCTGCAACGAAGATGAGAAAATTCCTTCTCCTCCTCCTCCTCCTGCTGAAGTGATCATTGGGCTTTAAGTGCCTGGTACAGCTGTGCTTCTGAAGTGCTGGGTTTGTCCCTGTGGGCTGGAACTAATGGCACAGAAGGCTTAATGACTTGAGGCATCCTGCAGATGTTGGCAGGTATGAACAAGGAAGCTAAGAATAAGTGGATCTTCAATCTCTTGCCGGAGAATTTCTGTGTAGGTAAAGAAACCTGCAGACAGCCCGAGCTGGACTGTAGGTAGGCAGCTTCTTTAGCGGCTGGGGTAACCTTGTCTGACTCTGATGAAGTACCCTATACTTAAGACCTTCTAAATCTATTGTGCTTTGCTATGTCCAGCCCCCCTCACAATGTTAAATGAATCACTTTGAGTAATGGCCAGGCTTCTGTGTGTCTGCAAAACTGGCTGACTTAATTTTTTGCCCTTTCAGAATATTTTATATCCATATCCCCAAACTGCCTGTAACTCTGTCTATAGCTGGGGATAAGGTTAGTGCTTAAAGTGTGTGGGAGGGTGTCCAAGGGGGTCACAGATCAGACCTGAAAATAACTTCATTCAACCCAGGATGCTCTCAAATGCTGTCTTGCCAAAGCTGCTGCTCCCAGAATGTGATAGGGCTGCCCCTTCCCCCCAAAAACCATTTTTTTCAGATCACTAAGCACTGAGTAGGGCTATATCTGCTGTCTAAGAGGAAACATGATCTAATGCCTCAGCCACAGAACCATAATGTCTGGGTTCTCTTCCCAGATCTGCCACAACCTCATTTCCCCATCTATATAATGGGAGCAATGCCAATTTCACAGAGGAGCAGTGAGAGAATTCATTGATGTCAGTCAAGTCTTTTGTGATCCTTTGATTGGTAGGTGTTACAGACTGGCATAAAGTTGTCTTGTTAATGATCAGAACTTTCAGCATAGCAGATGCTGAGGTCTTAAGCTCTCTGTCTTCCACCGCGCCCTCCCTGCCCCGCTCTACTTTCTGGAGTGCTGAAAGCTAGAGTGAATTTGTAAATTCACAATATGGGTGAGAGAGCTGCGGGCTATGGTGATCTGATCCAGACCATATGTTTTTAAAAACTACAAATGAAAAAAACAACGTTTAATCTGAGCTCCTGAGAAGTGTATTTTCTTTATAGCTAGCCCTGGAGTGCCTGGAACATAGCTGCCATTCAAGGTGTTTTGGGAGGAGGAGGGGGGTGTGCTCTTTTTTTTTACTCTGTGAAACAAGCCGAGGGAGGAAATGACCTAACTCATAAAGCAATGTGTGTGCTTTGTGACAGGGTATGGGGTAGTGTAGGGGGTGGGGGACTTGGGTTGAGCACTGATCTTTTCTGCTGTTACATTCCAGCTTTGCGTGACTGGGGTCTGCAACAATAGTAAGCTGCCAGACCCCACCGATAGGCCCTCGCTTCTTGGAGCCAGTGGGAACTGAACTGGAACAAAATGCTTTGCAAAGGCTATGCTTGCTGAAAGATTCCTACCTGGATCAGAGAAAGGGGGAGTCCCATGAGAAACTAACCAGGGGTCAGTAAGCAACTGCTGACATGAGATTTTTTCCAAGAGTGTGTCTTCTTTTGAATGCCATCCAAACTCTAGCACTTAACAGCACGAGAAGGTATTGCAGGATGAGACACTAGGAAAAAAAAACAGCATTAGCAGTCTGCTTTTCCAAAGCTTCCCTTGGCAGGTGACTGTGGAGCTGCACATGTTCTAGAGAGATAGTGAAAGGCTTCTTCCCCTCCTGGAGTCAGCTGCAGGAGGAAAAATTCCCTGTGTGTTAAGTCCATACAGAACCGTTTTCGCCCTCCACTCACAATAAAAGCAAATGAGCATCTCCCTGGGAGTGTCTCCATCTTAGAAATGATCGTATGTTTTTCCCCAACAAAATCTTTTGCCATAAGATTTTTTCAGTCCAAATTTTGGGTGGGGGAGGATGTCTTTTTAGCAACCAAAAACTTAAAAACCAAAAAAAAGCCCCCCACCTTGAGTACTTTTGACAACCAAAGCTTTATTTCTGATGAAATTCCCAAGGGGTTGCAGGTGGAGGTTTTTTGTTTTTCTGTTGAGGGGAAAAACTTCAACTGGCTCTCCTCCACCTGCCTCTGTTCTTTCTGGCTCCAATTCATGTTTCATTTTTGCCAGTGTAACAGCTGCATTTCCATCAAACTCTAGTCACAGTAGCATCTCCTACGTGCTAGATGTAGTTAGCGGAAGGAGAACAGCCAACTCCACAAGTCAGTCTGATTCACTGGAAACCACGTGGCAGAAGGAAGGTGTGACTGAGCATATCAGACTGAGCCGCCCTGCTGGATTGGAGTGAGGAGGAAATGTTAGGCTTGCCAAAGGAAGAGAGGTTGTCCTACTATTAAAAGCTGTAGGAAGAGGAAGCCTTGTGAAAGACAACTTTGTGAATGCAGCCCAAGGAGGGAGCTAGAAGGTACCTGGCAACAGTAGTGGGAATGGACATGCCTGCCCCAGGGAACAAATGCACAGATAGAAAGGAATCGGCACTTCTGAGAACATTTTCCACAGGACTCTGGTTCTTCTTTAGGAGACCATTGTGCGTTACTAAAGAAAAGGTACTGTTAAATTACCAGCATCTGGGGGTGGGGGGGAATAGTGAGCTAAAGCTGGAATGCTTACGTGTACTCTCTGGCCCTAATGCTCCTCTCTATCGCCAGTATACATTTAGAGCAGCTCCACAGACAATGTTACATTAGTGTGGGTGGAGAAGTGGGCCCTCTATTCTTTCACAGATTCTCTCTGCAGTCAAGGTGAGTTTCCATGGAGTAAATAGAGGAAGAGTCTCTGGCTTTGTCCCACTGACTCTTCTCTCCGCTGCATGTACCCTGCCTTCCCTAGTCTCCTAAAAGTTTGGAGACTTGAAACCAGTTTTATAAACTGAGGCTTCTTTGCTAATTCAGATTTGAGTTCTATGTTGACTACCAAAATTGGTGGGAAGGAGCACTCTGTTCATGGCTCTGGGTAATATGTTGTTGACCAGATACTAATCTTTATGGCACAAGTAATTATGATAGCAGATTCACCAGTAAGAATGTGTAGGAAACTAACAAGATCTACTTGCTCCTTTCTCTGAGCAGAAGGGGAGCTAGGGTGACAGCCTAGGAAAAGGACTTTCCTAACTGACTAGGTGGAGCATTCTGGGCAAGAATAGCTGTCTGCTTCACGAAGAGAGGCTTGGGAAAGAAGAAATGGAATCCAGCTGGTTATCTACCCTGTGTCCGGTCAACTGCACCCTCAGGGCAACACTTTCAGAAGTAGCTATTTGACTTTTGGGGAGCCCAACTTCAGACCTCATGCCTGATTTCTGCCCCTTATTCAGTATGGTGTATTTAAAATTGTATGCTTTCATTTTAAACTTCAAGGTGGTTGTGTTTTTTCCCCTTGATCCAGCTTGAAGGCTAGGAGGCTATGTAGGGAAGCATGCGATCTGGTCCTAGCAGCAGTCTGTGGAGAGTCAGCAGAGAATAAGATGGGGTGAGCTGTGCATTAGAGAGCAGCCTGTTTTGTCTTTCCCTGTTTTGAAGTTCTAGCATGTTATCATTCTGATTTCTAGGAGATAAAGTAACATCAGCTTGCAACCTTCCAGCAGGATTAATTTAGGGTGTTTTTTAAACTTCTATTTGTGTAGCCTGTGAACACAGCACCCGCAATGAGCCTCCAACAGTCAGCATTCCTGAAAGTCAAGCTCTAGGTGTCCCCAGTTGGGTACCCAAGATTAGAGGCCACATTTGAAAACTTGACCTTTTTTGGCCCTTTATAACCTTAGACCTTTTTAGGGGACAGCATAGGCACTTAAAGGAAACATCCCTGGAGCAGGAGCGAGGTAGAATGTTTGAAGTTTCTTTGTACAAACTGGTAGCTGCAGTGGGATTTTTAAAAAAAAGCCTAAACTCTTCCCCTTGCATTCAGCGAGAGAAGAGTTCTGAAAATCCCATGCTTGCTGTCTTGCTCTTTCTTTAACTTTTTTTATTCTTTTTTCCTCTTCTTCTACCCTCGCTCATGCCAACCATACACACATTTATGGGAGTGTTAAAAGTTTGGGCCAAAGTCATTCTACACACTTTAAGAATCATAAGCTGGTCAAGCTGCTACTGTGAACATGTAGGACAGAAAGGCGCAGCTTACTGAGAACTCCAGTGAAGCCAAAATTGTAGATACGGGAGTGAGAGAGGGAGGACACATGGAACACTTCTGCAGTGTATTAAACAGAGCACCATTTACAGCCTCAGCTGGAAGATGGAAGCAGAGACTTGCGTCCTGTTCGGGTTCTTATGCCTTACTCATCGCCACAGTATTTGAATGCCTCTTGGCAAAGCTCTTGGAGATCCATGTGGCATAAGTTAGTGACTGTAAGACCCAATGTGCATATTTCATGTCAAATCGGTGACTGCTCTATTTTCAGGAAGAAGACTTATCCGTTCATCTCCTCACCCCCAGGTAAAAGTAAGATTAGGCTAATTATAATTAACTTGGTGTGACTGCATCAGAATCTTTGGGGTTGTATCCCTCCTCCACCAAAGGAGGAAAGAGATCAGCAAAGATCCAGGCTCAGAAACGTTAACCTGAGGAAGTACTGGTGTAACACATGCTTGCTAACACTTGTAATTTATCACTTCTCTGGCCGTTATCCACTCCTTGTGGAAGAAAAATGATGGTCAAGGATCTGAGTCAAATTCCATAAGCTCATTGGAAAGATTCCTATTGACTGCAGTGGGCTTTGGCTCAAGCTAGCTGGGGAGCCTGTGTACGGAGTATCACCAGCTGTAGCTTAGCTAGGCTTGGCAGGTAACTTGCATTCAGGTGCAGAAGCAGGTTTCCTGGCCAAACTCTTCTAACAAGGCACCCACCCAAAAGCCTGAACACAGCATCTCTTTGCAGCTTTGACCCACTCCATCCCTCTTTCCTCACAGGGGGACCAGATCAAGGAAGGCAAAGCAGTAGTTACTGTTAGCTAGTGCTGCTTTGACCAGTCTGAGTGTCTTCAGCAAATGTCTCTTCACCTCCCGGGAAGATGTGTTAATTGAGATAGAGGCAGGTGAAATGCTATATGTCACTCAGGCCAGGTACAGGACTGACCAGCCATTTCAGCCAGCTTGTTACTATATTATAAGGTTTAAAAATGTATATAAATGTAATGTTTCTTCTAAACAGTGACTGAGGAACTGGCAGGTGCTGTCCAAGAAATGGTCTCTTGTGTCCTTCAAATTAGAATGTAGAGAGCCGTTTTTTCCCCCAAAACCCTTGACATCTGAGCCCCCTGCTCTGTGGTAGTAAAAGGCCTAATCTATGGTTCATTGTTCAGAGCCAGTTGTACAGCTTTTCATAATATACTTCCTCTCTTTTCTTTCAGGCTGTCACGTAGGGTGATTGCATGCAGTGTTTTAAAGTTAGTGTTGGCATCTGACCACACCCTTGGAAATGGATGGATCACTTCACGCCTCTCAGATATTGTTCCAGGCATTCTGCATGTTCTGGCAGATATCTCTGAGTTGGTTACACTGGGGTCACCTTGGCAAGATTTTCTTTGCAAAGATAACAGCTAGAGCCTCATGCTTTTGATGAAAGTTGAGGCTGTGAAGAACACTGGAGAGGCCAGTTCACAACTCCCCAGCTTGGCCTTTGCCCCCTACTCCTCTTCAGGAAGTGATGGGTTTTCCTAAAGAGAGAACACTGCAATGCAGTGGCAACTGGTTTTACAGTGCTAGCTGCAGATGGAGTGTCTGACTTGGCTCGCCATGGTCACATCTGTGGTAAATCCACTTACAGCAACGACCTCACTTACCACTAGTGATTATGCTGCTTTCCAAAAAGTAGTTCCAGCTACACTTTTGTACCTCCCTGTAGCAGGGTCATCCCCTGCTCTGCCCTGAAGGGCTTAAAACAGCCCAGGAGAGGGCTGTGGCTGGGGTAAGAAACCTGGGCTGATTGGGAGAAAGCAGACTCAGCTGTGGCCAGGTCCCAATCAGGCCCAGCTGGCCCCTATAAGAGGCAGTGAACCAGGAACCCAGATAGTCTCTCTATGTTTGCAGAGGGAGATGGGCCTGGCTGCAGGGAGCTAGAGACAAAGTACCTGAGTGGAACAGGGCTGGGGACAGGCTGGGGAGCTCCAGCCTGGAAAGCCCCAGGCTGCGGCCTAGCATTGGGCTTAAAGGTACTGGGGGGGTGCAGAGGGCAGCCCAGGGGTAGGCTAAGGCAGCAAGTCCAAACCCCACCCTTGCCAGCAATGAGTGGCTGATTATCGCAGTCTGCCCCAGGGTGTGGGGGCTGGAGGATGACTGGCAGTAGCTGTATACTGAGGTGAGGTGGGGATAGTGGGTGGGGGTTCCCTGGGGAGGGGAGACCCTGAGAGCAAGGGGTTACTGCCAGGGGGAAGCACCCATGTAAAAGGGCACCGGGTCCTGGGAGCGACACGGAGGCCAGATGACAGGCAGATCATCGGCCTGCAGAGCGTGCTCCGGAGCTGAAACTGAGCTAATTCCCTGAGTTACCAGCAGGAGATGCCACAGGGGTGAGTTTGCATGTCTACACTCCTTGCCCCCATTTGAATCCTGCCATGACAGCCCCACACTTGCTGCCCATTGGGGACTAGGTTTAAATACACCCCCCTCCTCCTCTTGCCCCTTGTAGTGGCATGAATTTTAATCTGACATCTGAGAGTTAGGGCTTTGGCCTCCTGATTACATACCCATTTGTACGAGCTTTAGGTCTCATTAATGTAATAAAATGTGTGACCGTATTAAATCTCTTCCGCCCAGGCAATTTTATCACTGTCACAGCTTGAGTAAAACTGACAGTAACAAATAAAGCAGTTATGGCTCTGGCTTTTTTATTATTGTTAATGTGCTGGCTTTTTTGTGACTGGAAATTTACATGATAATGGAATGTGTCACTTTTCTAAAAAATGTACCCATAGCAACAGGAACATCTAAATTATTACAGGCTGATCACTTCCCTACAGAGTGGCATCACATGCTTTTCAGAAACAGTCCCACAGTGTGGGGTTTTAATAGGTTTTTTCCCTTTTGGCAAACGCCTGTATATCCAGAGTTTTCTCAAGCCGTATGCTGCCTTTAGAAAAACCTACCCTTAACTGCCACCATGCTTTGTTAGCCAGAGTGAGATTTTACAGGCATGATCTTGCAATCTTCAGTGGTGAAGTGTAACCCTTGCTTGTGCAAGTAAACTCCTATAGGTTACCCTGGTGTAAAGCTGGAATAACTCCCTGGAAGCCAGTGAATTTGCACTGATGTAACTGAGATTAGAGCCTGGTTTGCTATCTCCACTGGGATTACTGCATAGGAGTAAGGATACTGAGCTTGTACACAGAGCTGAGGGAATTTATTTTTTTTCCAGTTTGGGGGCACCCACATGGGAATGAGAAAAATCCAGGTTTAAGGCAAAGTGAAACCAATTAAAAAAATTATCAAATAAAAAAAAACCCTCAAAGTTTTGTTCTGAATTGGCCAAGACATTTTGGGTCAAGTCAATGGTTTTTTAATTGTTTAATTCAGCTGTTTTCAGGTGTCTTTTCAAATTTGGCAAAGTGGAGAAAACAAAATGTGGCTTTGAAATGAAAGGTCGAAATAAAACATTCTGGCATTCAAAAAAAATTTTTTTTGGCTGAAACTAGTACTTAAGTTTGATCAAAATTTACAAATAGGGTTGGAGCCCTGAATATTTTTTTGTGGCAAAATTTCTGCTGAGTATTTCTGATTCTACCTTTAGGGGCAATATAAGAAGCAATTTTTTTTATTTCTTTTCTTTTTTTTAAAGTTCTGTGAGACGTCATCCTCAGAAACCAACTTCAATGGATGCTGTCACTTTGAAATCTGATCGATTTAGGAAAAAAAAAAGAAATTAATGGTCTGGTCTTGGACATTGAATCTGTCTCTGTCTCCCTGCCAGTTTTTGTGCTGTTACAATCAATTTCATATTCTCTAAAAATATTTTTCTCTATCCTCCTCACTGTATTAAAAAACAAAAAAACAAAAAAACAACTCTACAAAAACCAAAGTTCTGTCAAATGTGTGACACAAAGACACTGGAGAAAAAAGGAGGACTTGTTTTTCTCTAATCTCTTTCACTTGTAAGGACTCATAAGTGCTACCTGTATTTACTAGTAGGTTGGAAATGTTCAGACACAAAGGGATGATTTTTCAAAAATAGTTGATAGTGTCCCTTTTAAACACATTGTTACTGTATTGTAACTGAAATGACAGTAATAAAGGATTTGTAGGCATGGTTAGATAGTTTAGGTTAAGAAAGCAGCTTTAATAAATGTACATGTACATAGTAAAGAGACCTTAACTCAAACCTATAGCATATTAATACCAGAGGTTTCTGCTTGTGTCCGTTGGGTTCTTGTATCTTCCCCACTGTTGTGAAGTGTGCATTATACTAATTGTCTACTGCATTCTACTTCTACCCCAGGATGGTTGCATTTTGGAGGTGATGTTTGTACTGACTAGAGTTTGCAAATTGCTGGGGAATGAGTGGTGCTTTATAAATACTATGGCTCTAGTCTTGCAGAACAAAATCTGGTTCCCGGAGAAGTGACTGTCATTCAGCAAAGTCAACACAAGGCAGGATCTTCAAAATACAAGAGAAGTGATTTTTTGTGTGTGTGTGTGTGTGTGTGTGTAAAGGTTTGAGTAATTATTGCAGCAATAGACGAGTGTGGCCAAGGCATCTAAGGTTTCAAGGATGCAGTTTTCATGGATGAAGCTTTTAGTTTTAGTGAAGGGTTATAGTCTCTGATGTCTATACAATTGCTGTATTGGGAATGATGTGTATTCTGTGTCAGTGATTTTCTGATCAAATTGGTTCAGTTTGCAACTAAAAAGAGAAAAAGTCATGTGGGAGAGTGATTGATTGACAAGAAAGAAGCATGTGAACAACACACAAATCTGTCAGACCTGCAGATCAGGCTGGGATCTGTAAGTCACTCTGTTTCCTTTATGGCTCACCTAACATCACCCTTCAATTATATCTTTATAATATTATTAGAATCTTTATTATTTTGAAGACGCATGAGCCACAAAATAATCCAGCTCATTCTACAGGCTTATACTGTATATTAAATAGCTTTGAGAAGTACGTACATGGAATAATAAACATGGAGCAGATCCTGAAGTGATTCAAGCCATGGGATGCAAGTAGTCGTCGTCCCCCCTCTTACAATCAGTCTTAAAAGTAGAGTATATTACACATTTTTGTTAAGGTGTCCCTCTTTTGCCCTTCCTATGAGATTCAGCCACTCGGATAATTAATAATTCCAGTAGCTACTGTGCTATCTCCACATGTGGTAGTTTCTCTGTCCCTTAAGCTGAATGTCCTGGGATCTTTGCTGTGGCACCTTGCGGCACCAATTCAAAGTTCGGGGTGGAAACCTCACTCCTGTGGGCCGGGGTGCAGCACCACAACTGCTGTATCCCCACTCCTTTGCTACGGCAGCTCACGCACTCTCACATGAGTGCCACTTGCCCTTTACCATACACGGGCAATCAGTGTTGCCAAACAGCGGCAAATGTCATTACAAAGTGGAATCAAGGGTGGGAAAGAGAATCTGACACCCTCAGTAAAGTCAGGCATCCATTCCTGCACCTGCCTCCTTGTCCACTTGAACTAAGATCCTAGACAAGGCTCAACAGGCTACTCAGGTGCACCCAAGTTTAGCTTCTTCCAGTTCCCATCCTGACAGCTGGAGGGCTGACTACAACCCTAGTCTCCCTTAATGCAGAGGGCATCCTCTGGTTATGGAGCTTGGCTACCGAGTGCCGATGTCTGCGTACAAGAGAGCTTCTGTACCTGTGATTTGCTTCTTTGAGAGGGTTTGACTGAATCTTTTAAAAATTCAGTTTGTTTATTGAATGAGTAGATTGCAGGAACAGTCTGATGCTGCCATGAGCATGACGCTCGTAACACAAAGCAGCAATGCTCTACAACCATTTAAGCCAAGAAGTGAAGGACAGATGCAGTGTAAATAAGCAGAATATGATTATCTGCATTCTACTAGAGGTAAGGGTAGACCCTCTGTTAGAAAGCAGTGTGGTGTAGTGGACCGGGCACAGGACTGGTACATAGGAGGTCTGGGTTCTAATTCTGGCTTTGCCATAGGGTGACCAGACAGCAAGTGTGAAAAATCAGGACCGGGGGGGTAATAGGAACCTATATAAGAAAAAGACCCCAAAATCAGGACAGTACCTATAAAATCAAGACATCTGGTCACCCTACTTTGCCACTAGCTCACCATGTGATGGACAAGTCACTTCCCTGCTCTGTGCCCCCATTTTTAAAACAGAGATGAGACTGACGTCCTTTGTAAAGTGTTTTTAAATGTCAGTAAGAGCCAGGCACCATTTAATTATGAATACTAGTATTATTTCTACTGGGACAGAGCTGAGAAACTCCACGCCATCTTTTAATAAGTTTTGTATCTGAGCCAAGAGGCATCTTCGACAGTGCAGTGTCCTGCAGCAACGCAGTGAGCCAGCAGCTCACTACTACCTCTGGGGAAGAATGACGTGTATTGAATTACTTGCTGCTTCAGGGTCTCCCACCTAAATATTGAACTCAGTTGCTGTAGCTTAGCTTGCACAGGATCACGGTACAAACTACTAGTCACATTTTTAAGTGCCCTGGCTGAATAACGCCATGCAAGTCGATATGATGATATTATAAGGGAAGCTAGAGGAATCTAGTTGAGATCGTGGGATAAAAAGGAACCACTGTGGGCTCAAAGAAATCTACCCAGTTACATGTGTTTCCATTTCTCTTTAGACATCTTACACAAGGAAATGCAGTGTTGCTGGGCTCAAAATCAGGTGGTTTTAATCCCGTACCTGACACGGAAGCAGCAGATGATTGAGGCAGCCATAAACAAGTTAGGAGTATTACTTACTCACAGCAAAAACCAGAGTAAGAAACATGTTTTCTATCTGGCTAGCCAACGGCCTGGGGATGCTCTAGATGCCTATTGCATGATGCTGGTGACTGCAGCAGTCATGTGAGCTTCCTGAATGCAGACCCAGACCATCATAAAATTGCCTAAATCCTACCTCTGTCTGTGTTTTTGCCATCAGTGCTGCAGGGTTCTACGAGACATCTGGGAAAGGGTTAATCTGTATAATCATCAGCCTCCACAACCAGCTGTGATTAGCAACAAGAACTTGCTCTGACTATGTAATCGTAATTTGTTACTCTCCTTAGAGCAGGCAGGGGTGAAGTCCTGGACCTCTTCTTCCACTAAATTTTTTCCTTTCGCAGCTTGCTCCTGCAGTTTTAATTAAGTGCAATTGAGTCAATCTCTTGCAAGTGATTTTTATGAACTCACTTTCAGACTCTTATTCCAAGGACCATATTGCATCATGGCATTTGGGGAGATGATAGATGTGGTGAGAGTCCTGGGAGCATCTTGATTTCAAGCAACATGAACAAAGTCATACCTACCTTGTGGCTTCTAAGAAATGCTGCTTCACAATTGGCATCTGAATATTGAACTGGTATGATGCCACTTGGCTTATGCTTTACCTATATGTCTAGAACACTCTTGGGAGTTGTTAAAATAACAATGCAACTGTGACAGTAGTTTATGGCTGTATAATGAGAATAGATTTTAAGGCCAGAAGGGAACCTAAGTGCACAGCACAGAGAACCTCCCCAACAATTTGTGCATCAAGCCCATAGCTTCTGTTTGAGCTACAGAAAATGCCCATTTAG
Source organism: Chelonoidis abingdonii (assembly GCF_003597395.2). NCBI lineage: Eukaryota > Metazoa > Chordata > Testudines > Testudinidae > Chelonoidis > Chelonoidis abingdonii. Next base: position 9,230,996 of record NC_133793.1, read on the forward strand.
AAAAATGCCCAGGCTTGACTTAAAATCTCTTGAAGGAGAATCCACCGCATCCTGAAACGAAATGCTCTGTGCCTGTGGCAATATCTGCCTAGTCTCACAAGGTTTGAGGCTCAAAGCTGGGCACAGGTCCAGTTCAATGAGCAGGAAGTAGAATGGATTCTCCACACACTAGAATTATAGGAGATTTTCTCTTTAACCATAAGCCTACATTCTACATGCAACCAGCCATTTGCACCAGTGTGCTTCCTTCTACCACTGTCCCTACTCCAGCAATGCCTGTCTGAGCACTGGAGTTCTTCTTTGGTCTCTCAAAACTTCTGATTCCAGAACTGGAGTCGCTTTATGGGCTGAAAAGGCAGAAGTCTTAGGTAGGGAGAGTAGATTTATAAAGCACATGGTTGGCATTCCTTACCTACCTTTACAGGGCATTCAAGGCGGACCAAAATTTGCCTTTGGCAAGTACATGCTGGGACTTGCAGCTTTCTAAAGGGCTCTTCCAATCTATGTTTTGAGAGGCTACTGGATGCTCCTAGTTAGGCCATGTCTATGCTACAAAGTTAAGTCAACTTCATGTAAGTTGAGTCGAGCCTCCAATTTTTAAGCAAGTTGATCTTGCATGTCCACACTATGGTCATTGTGTCACACGGTGCATCCTCACTAGCAGGGCTTGCATGGAGCACTGCGCTATGGGTAGCTATCCCACAGTGCACGTAGCCGAGTGGAATTTTGGATTGGGCTTGCAATGCCTTATGGGACCAAAACATTGGCGCAGGTGGTTATGGGAACATGGTGTTAGCCTCCCATAATGCACTTACCTCCCTCCAGTCTTCTCTCCCTGAAATCAACAGCAAACAAACCAAGCCTTTTTCACACCTCTTTTCATAAGCCTGGGTTATCCATGAGGATGCCACAGCATGATAAGCATGGAGCCCGCTCAGCTGTACACTGTTGTGAGCATTACAAACACCTCTCACCTTATCCTGCAGTATTTACACCACCAATACAGGAGCCACTACACCGAACAATGTAATGCCACGCAGGCAGCCCTGCAGGAAGACATAGAGCGAAGCAGTTCGAAGTTGCTGGTGACAATCATGCATCATCTTGACATGGTTGAGCACTGTTTCTGTGCCTGGGAAACGAGCACTGACCAATGGGACTGCATCGTTATGCAGCTATGGGATGACGAGCAGTGGCTGAAGAACTTTCAGATGTGTATGGCCACTTTCTAGGAACTGTGTGAAAAGCTTTCCCCAGCGCTGAAGTGCAGCAATACTGAAATGAGAGCTGCTCTGACAGTGGAGAAGCGAGTGGCGATAGCTCTGTGGAAGCTTGCAACGCCAGACTGCTACCAGTCAGTGGGGCATCAGTTTGGAGTGGGTAAATCTACCGTGGGAACTGTTGTGATCCAAGTTTGCAGGGCCATCAACAGACTTCTGCTAAGAAGGGTAGTGACTCTGGGCAATGTGCAGGACATAGTGGATGGTTTTGCCACAGTGGGGTTCCCTAACTGCGGTGGGGCAATAGATGGAATACACATCCCTATCTTGGCACCAGACCACCTTGCCAAAGAGTACCTAAACTGAAAGGGGTACTTCTCAATGGTGTTGCAAACACTGGTGGATCACAGGGGCCATTTCACCGACATCGATGTGGGATGGCCGGAAAGGTGCATGACGCGCATATCTTTAGGAACTCTGGTTTGTTCAGAAAGTTGCAAGAAGGGACTTTCTTTCCAGACTGCAGAATAACCATTGGTGATGTTGAAATGCCAATCGTGATCCTGGTAGACCCAGCCTATCCCTTGCTCCTATGGTTCAAGAAGCCCATACACGGGCAGTCTGGACAGCAGTAAGGAGTGGTTCAACCATAGGCCGAGCAAGTGCAGAATGGTGGTGGAAGGTGCCTTTGGACATTTAAAGGTTGCTGGCGTTGTTTGCTTACTAGGTTAGACCTCAGTGAAAGCAATATCCCCATTGTTGTTGCTGCCCGCTGTGTGCTCCATAATATCTGTGAAACAAAGGGAGAAAAGTTTCCACCGGGGTCGGGGATTGAGGCAGATTGCCTGGCAGCTGATTTTGAGTAACCAGACACCAGGGCGATAAGAAGAGCACATCAAAAAGCTCTGCGTTTCCATGAGGCTTTGAAAACCAGTTTCAACAATGAGGCAGAGTAATGTGACACTCATCTGTGTTGTTCCTTACCAGACTGTCCCCTCCAGTGCATTTTCTTCCTGTAAACTCCACCCTCACCAACCACTGTGTGTTGAATGAATAAAGAGCCTTTTCTCCTCAGTCCATTGCTGTTTCTGTGTGTATGTGCACACAATAAAACTTAAAGAAAAGTAAGATAATGTGGGCCAGAAGGGCTGGGGAGAAACAAGGAAAGCTTGCTTGCAGATGCATTGTAATAACAATCGAAAGTGTGGGAATGGGCGCCTTCTGGTCTTTGTACCCTCCCTAGGTGTTGAGTGCAAGAGATAACACTTCCCCCCCACCCCACGCCTCATAGGACGTTTGGGGGAGGAGGATGTAGAACTGGGCGATGATGGCAGCAGGTTCAGCATTCTCTGCTGAGGGACTCTAGCATCCAGCTGCCTTTCTTGAACCTCAATCAGATGCTTCCATATGTCTGATTGCTCCTTCATAATCCGCAGCATCTCTTCCTGCATGCTCTCCTGTCCTCCCTGTCCATATTCAGGTTCTTGGACAGTGTAATCTTCCATGCCCCAGCTCAGCCTGCCTGGGCCAGGGCAGAGCACTGGAAGGAAATTGCAGAGGGAGGAGGCCTGGCCTGGGGGCAGAGCAGGGACAGGGCCATGCTAAGCTGTTTGAGGCGGCACAGCCTCCCTCTACCTATGAGACCCACTGCCCAAGCGCTACGGTTTGATTGGAAATGTGTCCTGAACAGAGGTGCTTTCCCCAGCATCACACTCCACCACCAACTGTTCTTGTGAAGGGGTGGGCTTCAGGGTTGGAAACAGTTCTTGGCTGTCAGGGAGAATGGATCCTCTGCTTGCCTGCCTCACATTCCCCTCCTCCTCCTCCTCCTCTTCCTCATCAACAATATCCTCCTTGTTGTTGCTCATGGTCGCCTGGGGCTCCTGGGAGGTACCCATGGAGCATTTTGGGGGAGTGAGGCGTCGTCGCCGAGAATAGCATGCAGCGCCTCATAAAAGCGGCATGTCTGTGGGGTAGAACCCGAATGACTATTCACCTCCCCTGTCTTCTGGTACCCTTGCCGAAGTGCCTTTATTTTCACACGGCACTGTTGTGTGTCCCTGCTGTAGCCCTTCTCTCCCATGCTCTGCGCAATCCTGGCATAGATGTCAGTGTTTCTTCTGCTGGATTGGAGCTCTGCCTGCACAGACTTCTCTCCACACAACAGTAAGAGCCACTACCTCCTGTGTACTCCACACTGGAGCGTGTTTGTGGCCTTGAGTCTCCATGATCAGCTGTGCTGGTGAGCACTCCAAACTGATCAAACAGGAAGTGAACATTCAAAAGTTTCCCGGGGCTTTCACAGGGGAGCAGCTGTTTCCTGTGTACCTGGCTGACATGCATTGGAGTTGTAAGTGCTCTCCAGAGCGGTCACAGCAGAGCACTGTGGGAATCCTCCTGGAGGCCAATTCATTCAAATTACACCATGCAGTGTCTACGCTGGGGGTAGGCAACCTATGGCACACGTGCCAAAGGCGGCACATGAGCTCATTTTCAGTGGCACTCACACTGCCTGGGTCCTGGCCACCAGTTCTGGGGGCTTTGTATTTTAATTTAATTTTAAATGAAGCTTCTTAAACATTTTAAAAACCCTATTTACTTTATATACAACAATAGTTAATTATATATTATAGACTTATAGAAAGAGACCTCCTAAAAAGGTTAATGTATTACCGGCATGCGAAACCTTAAATCAGAGTGAATAAATGAAGACTCGGCACAGCACTTCTGACAGGTTGCCGACCCCTGGTCTACACTATCCTCATGTTGACCTGTGGATGTCGAATCAAGCGCTACGTCTCTCGTGGAGGTGGACTACAGAAGTCAACTTTACAGGCCACCTAGGTCAGCGGAAGCGACTCGGTAGTGTAGACACGCACATTATTAGATCATCTTAACATGGGTTATATTGACCTATGTTTGTAGGGTATCCTAGGCCTTAGAGTCTGCAGGTGCAGATGCTACTTACCACTGGTGCAGGTTGTTTGAAAGGGCAGCGGTGGAGAGCTCCTTTATCACATGTGCTGAATATTGATGCTGTGCAGTCTACCTACACTCAGTCACTGTATTCCACAACCCTTGAGGGTTAGCATGGATGCTGGAGCTCATGTCAAAGTGACAGCTGGAAAAACCATTTGAGAAACCGACAGACACAAAGCAACAACCTTCCAAGATCGAAGTAGGCGAGGTTCCTTTTCCTCTACTAACAGGCAGTAAAATGATCAACTACACCCTGCTTTCAGTGATAACTAACCCCTATGAAGAGGCCTACAGTGCAAGGATTCAAGGATTAACACGTGAGCATCATTAACACATGCTGAGTTAAATTCACACCTGATGTAACATTAAATCAATGGAGCTACACCAGAGGTGAATCTCGCCTAATATAACCAGGGTTTCCTTTCTTTTCAAGCATTCCAAGTGACCATCAGCTGTTTTATGTATCTCTGAATCCAAGGAGGCATAAAACCTACGAGGGATATTGATGACTCCAGTCATCTGAGGAACTGATTACAATCGGCTTTATCAGGAATCTATCAGTCTATAACAGGACACTCTGCAGCCAGGCCTGCAGTGTCTTTTGTGTCCTGGCTAGAACTCCCTTGATTTTGAAAGAAAGCCAGGGAGGATAATACATTGCAACCTTTTCTCTCTCTTTTTTTTTTCCCCTTAGCTAGACTCAATCGACTCTTGCTGTGCAAGGTGCCTACTCAGTTTTGATTATAATTCTATGTTTGTAATCTGCTTCAGTTCGGGTTTTCTGTTTTACAGCCTGGCAATCTAGCCCAAGCTGCTTTTTCATCAGGGTGCAGCATGCATGAATGATGCAGCCCAGTAGATGACTGTTTTTAAAAATGCATTCTAATACACATCAGTTTTAAGCATAGACATATTAGTGTGTCTTCTCAATTGCCTGGCCGCTAGTTCTGGCTGTAATATATAAAATATGAAATCCCCATTCTTGTACAGTTTTATTTGGGTTCTAACAAGGGAATTGTTTGTTTGGACTAAGCAGGGATCTTTGGAAGTATTTTTTCCCCCCTGCATCATTTTGTTTATAAACTTTGGGTGGGGATGGGAAAGAGAAATGTCCTATGAAGTTGAATTCATTGCATCTGTCAAGCCATGCAAGCTTTTTGCTTTCCATGGGACCTTTTATGTACTGGGTCTGATTGTTGCAGCTGGAGATTCCTGTTTTATAGCACCTTTCTTTTGAGGATCTTTTAAGCACGACGTATTAGCCTCATTTCACAGCGCAGTTAAATGATGGACTCAAGGCCATGTACCGAGTCAGTGGCAGCTTTGGGGATAGACCCTTAAACACCTGGCTCCAGTCACCAGCTCTAACCATCCGCACACACCATGCACAAGAATTGGGGCATAACCCATTAAAAATTGCACGTAAGCCCTTTAGTGGCACTCTTACACACTTTTCCAGAGCAGGCGTGTGTGTGTAAGTAGCGAGACTCTTGTACTTATCAACTAGACATAATACACAGTTATTTAACCCCACAGTGTAAAAAGCAACACAACACTGCCCAGCCCCCACTCCAATACGCTGTTCCTCCAGCCCAGTACTCCTCCTCAGCCAGCCCTGCCAGAGGCTCTTCTTCCCTCCTCAATGGACTCCTTGAGCTTCTGCCTACTAGTAACTGGTGAATAGGCTCCTGCAGCACATTCTGTTCTCAGTTACTCTGGATTTGCACCAGTGTAACTGAGAGCAGCTTTTGGCCTTTGTTTTTTGGTGGCTAATGGATTTAGAAGAAGTTCAGTTTGGCCCCTGGGGATTGTGGGGGTATAAGATAAGTGTGTGTGGTAGTTGTTTATTATACTTCTTTCTGTTGCTTTTTCTGCTGTATCCTTTTCCCTCACTCTCCCTTGGTGAGGAAAGAACACTTATTTGCACAGCCGCTGAATGCCAGATCAGTGCGGATTATGCTACCCTCCCACTTAAACCTATTTAAATGCATGTAAATATTGGTGTTGCCACTGAATGTGGCCCAGGGACATCCATAAGTGTTTGCACCCACGCACTCCAGTCTGATTTGTCCCTAGATATAATCCTTGGAATCACTTTGCCACCATTGGAGTGCAGCCACCTCTGGGGTGAAACATGGCTGCTGTTCAACACTGTGCAGCAATGCTGCCACTCTTCATGACAGGAAGTGAAAAATCCCATACCCACCTGAAACTATAGAAGGAATTGAGTACAGCAAGCAGAATGTAATTAGCTGAGATAGAGTTTGGCCAGCACATTGGGACTGACACCTCTACAAAGATTAAAAAGAGTTGAGTACAAAATAAAAAGAACCCCTGTATTTTGAATATGCAGAATTATTTTTTTTTTTTACCTATATAAAATAGGATTTTGATATCAGCCTCTGAAGATATGGAGATAAAGAGATTCTTTTTCTTTTACTGCTTTGCTTTATGCTTCCCCTTGATCATTTTAAATCTTAAGTAATATCTCTTCTTGATGCTAATGATCTGATCTAGGAACTCGCACTCTGGAAATGTGAGTTCCACAATGTATCTATCTTACTGTATTGCTTAATGTCTGTATAGGGAGAAGAGTAATTCCCTCATTTAGCAAGGCACAGCACAGCAAAGAGCTTTGACAACTTTTACTCTCCTCTGTAGGGAAAATAAATATATTTAGCTGGTGAAACATCTGTACTGCTCCCCTTATCTGTTTTTTCCCCCTCAGGCTCTTCTGGTCTCACTGAAATAACTTGAAATTCTGCTTACACTGGAAATCTCTGGTTCAAGTGCTCTTCCTACTTAGCTCGACAGCATCCATGCAAACCATCTGAAGCATTTACTCTAATCGATACTCTGGCAGTTTGAGATCACTAAAAAAAAAGAGGCTGCTATCATCTGAGTGTGAAATACTCTGGAACTGTATATTAATCTTAATATAATTGCCCAAAGGGCACCGGCTGACCTGCATTGCCCTGCAGCAGAAGTTACTGTAAAGTTGACAAATGATTTTAACAGAGCTTTAGTGGTCACCTGAGGACAGTCACTATATAGCACTGTACCCTGGTATTTTAACTAAATGTAGGGTTTAAATGACTTTTAAGAAGTGCTGCTTTTTCCCCAAGACATACTCTGGAATGGAAATATTAAGTTATCCCTTTTGATTGCCCCAAGGTACCTTGATTTCTATTGGCATATATCATAGCAGTCGAGTTCAAAGCCATTAAGATTTAAGGGAAATGAGCTTTGCAGTTGAAGGGGGGGGGGGAATCTTTCTCTGAAAGATGGAGCTCGTTGCATTGCAAAGGTGCAAGTACAGTAAGGCTGATGATCTCTCATTTACAGTATGTAGCACCTTTCATCCCAGGTTAGTGCAACCCTCAACACCCCCATGGAGCTGGTTCAATGTTCCTTTGCACCACTCAGTTGGCACAAAGGGACCTTAGAATGGCTGAAGTTGGCTTCATTGGACTTGCTCCTGAGTTATGGCACTGCGAGATTAAAATCAGGTACATAGACAGTAACACCAACTTCTTAAGGACAAAGGAGGGTGACCAGATAGCAAGTGTGAAAAATCGGGAGGTTTTTTTGGAGGGGGGGGGCGTGGAGAAGATAAATAGTTGCCACTAATAGACAAAGCCACTAATAGTGGGATGGTCTGGATAGTATTGGGACGGCTAGCCACGCTAGGACAGGGAGACTAATCCCGGTCCCTCTAAATGGCATTTTAACATTAACACTAGTAAGACACAGATTTGACCCAAGGTTTTCAGATTTTGCCGTGTCCTGCTGAAAAACCAAGACTGCCTGTGTTGCAAAGTATGTAGGAACATAAGAATGGGCATACTGGGTCAGACCAAGGGTCCATCCAGCCCAGTATCCTGTCTTCTGACAGTGGCTGGTGCCAGATGCTTCAGAGGGAATGATCCATCCTGTTGTTCAGTGCCAGCTTCTAGCAGAGGTTTAGGGACACCTAGAGCATGGGGTTACTTCCCTGACTATCTTGGGTAATAGATATTGGTAGACCTGTCCTCCATGAACAAATTCGTTTTTGAACTCAGTTAGACTTTTGACCTTCACAACATCCCCTGGCAACAAGTTTCTCAGGTTGACTGCGTGCAGAGGTGAAAGTAAGCCAGTACGCTGTGCTGGACTGGACCGGCTTCCCCAGGGGCGCTTTAAAGGGCCCAGGGCTCCAGCTGCTGAGGGGAGCCCTGGGCCCTTTAAAGCACCACCAGAGCTCCGGCAGCGGGGCTTGGGTGGCACTTTAAAGGGACAGGGGCTCCCCACAGTGGCCCGAGCTCTGGGCCGTTTAAATGCCTGCCCCAGCAGCAATGGGATGGCACTTTAAAGGGCCCCAGGCTCGTCGCAGTGGCAGGAGCACCAGGCCTTTTAAATCCCTGCCAGAGCCCTGCTGCCCCGGGGTAGTGGCCGCAGGGTTCCTGCGGTGATTTAAAGGGCCCAGAGTGCCACAGTGACTGGAGCCCCAGGCCCTTTAATTCACCCCTGAGCCTTGGGTCTTCCAGCTGCCTCTGCAGCTGGGAGCTCCAGGGTGATTTAAAGGCCTTGGGGCTCCCAGCCTCTTCCGGTTGAGGCCACACCTCAGGACTCCAGCATACCGATAAGTCCTTTAAATTGCTTTCACCCCTGTGTATTGGGTGAAGAAGTACTTCCTTATGTTTGTTTTAATCCTGCTGCCTGTTAATTTCATTGGGTGACCCTTGGTTCGGTTTTATGAAGGAGTAAATAACACTCCCTTATTCACTTTCTCCACACCATTCAAGATCATATAAACCTCTCACACTCTTTCATGTCCAGACAGAGACCTGCCACTCCCTCTGGCTTCAGCTGGAGTTCTGGGCAGGGCCGGAGCAATCACTAGGCAGACTAGGCAGCAGCCTAGGGCACTAAGTGGTTGGGGGCGCCAAAAAGCAGTGCCTTCGTTTTTTTTTTTTTTTTTTTTAAAACAGCAGAGTACAAGGCTGCTGCTGCTCCCCAGCTCCAGAGGGGCGGCCAGTCCCTCTCCCTGGGGGAGCAGCCGGCGGCGAAGCAGGGAAGGGGAAGGTCTAGTGCTAGCAGCTGCGCTTTCTTCTGCAGGCCGAGCCTGGCTCGCTGCTGACGCCGGGGCTGTCACTGGTGGTGGCAGCAGGCTCGTGCGTGGGGGGCGGAAGAAGGTGGGCTGGCTGCCTGTGCTGCTGCTGAGAGCCCCAGGGGTGGCGGGGAACCTGGTTCGGCCCGGCCCGGGGCGCAGGGAAGAAGGAGCAGCCGCACTCTGCTCTTCGGTCGGAGAAGCTGGGTGTCTACTCCGCCTACAAGGTACCTAGCCGGGCCACGGGGAGCTGCACAGGCCCGCGGAGTGCCGGGGGGTGGGCAGGTCCAGTCCCTGGCCTGGGGAATAGTGTATGTAGGAACAATCCGGACACCCCTCCCCAAGCCAGCGCCACCCCCTCCAACACCCACTGACCAGTTACCTTCTTTCCTGTGCACCCCTCACGCCAACAACCCACCCTGTCTTGCCACTTTTGCCTCTGGGCAACCTCCACCCAGCAACCTCCTGAGCCAGCCACGGTCACCTTCACCCCTGCATCACCCTCGGGGACCCCCCTCCCCACCTACCATCTCCCTCCTGCCCAGTTCTCCCTTGTGCAAACCCCTCCCTGCCACCTTCACCCCCCTACAACAACCCTGGGCACAGACATCCCACTTGCAACAACCCCCTCCTGCTCACTTCTTCCTTGTGCCACTCCCTCCCTGCCACTTCACCCCCTACAACGAGCCCTTTTTGCCTCTGTGCAATCTCTTCCTTGTCATTACACCCCCACCCCCCTCTGCCTCTTGGCCACCTCCACCCCCTGCAACAATCCCGTGCACCCGCCTCTTTACCACCTTCACCCCCTGGAAGAGCCCCCATACGACCTCCCTCTTTGCAGCCCCCCCATGCTCCCTGTACTTTGTGAACATCTGGGCTCCTAGGGGGAACTTAGTCATAGCAAGGTGGGGGATCAACATCGGAGGGGGGGCGCAAGGTGGAACTTTCGCCTAGGGAGCAAAATATCCTTGCACCGACCCTGGTTCTGGGTGCTCAGCACTTCCAAAAAATCAGATGCAGGCTGTATGAAATGGGACCACCCCATAATTGCAGCATCCAGATTCACCAGTCGCTTCTAAAAACGTTGGCCTTAGTGACGAAGAATCTTGCAGTCTACTGTATTTCTTGGAGAGAAAGAAATAATGTCATTTCCATGAATTCCTCCATGCAATTTCCCCTGCTACGTACCAGGTTTTGCACAACTTCTGCATTGTTGTTTTATATTTCCTCGGGCATGGGACAACTTGGAGCTGTTCAGACACCATCTTTCATCTTATTTAAGCAAGGCTCCTCTTGTTAAGAAAGCTCTTTGTCTGATTTCTCCAAAACCAGAATTTTGTAGAAGAGGAAGAGATTTTTATCTCAGCTGTTGAGTGACTTTTTTTCTCTTTTGCTTGTGAAATTGATAAGCCTGCTCAGGGGTGCTGGAACAATTTGTATAGTGGGGGGTGCTGAGAGCCATTGAACCAAACTGTAAATCCTGTATATGATGAAAACCACTTCAAGTCAGGGGGTGTGGCAGCACCCTTAGTTCCAGCACCTATGAGCCCACTTGGGGGAGACAGTAGGAGGGGTTGTTTTGTTTTTCGTTTCCTTTTATATCATGCAAATGTCTATGTGTTCTGCTAGAAGAAAATGTCAATTTAAATTTTTAGTGAGACTTGTACTGCATATCCCTGGACTTGAGTCTAAATTCAGAGTCTGGATTTCTTCTATGTACCAAAGGTAGAGTGCAGGCATGTTAGCTCATGATAGTGTTGTGATGTGCTCCTCAGGGCCGCCCAGAAGCTTAAGCCCCTGTTACCTCTCTGCCTTAGCAAGATTGAGCTTTCTTGGAGATTAGACTGAGTGGCAGCTTCCTGCTGCAGCCATCTGTCCACATTACCAGCAAACTCCTCAAGACTTTGCCAATCTAACCCTTGCCTTGCAGGTAACAATCAGTGAACCCCAGTTCCCAAGTTCCCCAGGGACATCTCTCTGTAGTGTCCAGTCCCTCTCACTGTGACACTCACAGAAATTATTAAATTTGCTGCCTCCAAAGAGACAGCATGCACACCAGTGTGTCAGGTTATTTGGGAACTCACTCTATACTTCAATATAAGACCACTAAGGTGGTTTGTAGTAACACTAAGAATAAGTTTATTAATAAAGAACAGAGGTGTAAGTGGTACTAAGCATGAGAAAATGAGAAAGGCCTTGTTACAAACAAAACAAAACATGCTTTCTAGTGACTAAAACTTAAATTTAGCAAGTTACAAACTTTGCCTAAGCAGTTTTCTCACTTACATCAGGATCCCAGCACCTCTAGCCCTCCAGGTTAAAGGATCACAGAATCAGGAGGTGCCAAACCCTTTGTTCCCTAGGTGATGGATAACTAGAATGTCTTTTTGCTCCCCTTACATTTCCCCAAAGTCCATCGTGTGCCTCAGGAGTCAGGAAGATTTCCTGTGGGGCAGATTCTGTCCCCAGTGTGCTCAGTTGTTAACATGTAATTAAGCCACAAATTTGCATTTCCTAAGACCCCCACAATCATGGATTTGGAGGGGAGGGATAGCTCAGTGGTTTGAGCATTCACCTGTTAAACTCAGGCTTGTGAGTTCAATCCTTGAAGGGGTCATTTAGGGATCCGAGGCAAAAATCTGTCTGGGGATTGGTCCTGCTTTGAGCAGGGGGTTGGACTAGATGATCTCCTGAGGTCTCTTCCCACCCTGATATTCTATGATTGCTTTATTTACCTTATATGTAAATGTACTTTCATTGCCTTCCACCTGTAATCAAGTCAGTTAGCCAGGTAAATCCACAATCCTTTTCTAGGGCAGACTTGGATTTTACACTGCCTCCAAAACACATTTTAAGAACATATTCCCAGCACATATACCTAGTTCTTTATACACAACCCATATATCCCTCACACAATGATATTCCTGGCCACTGCGCTACCAGTTTATATATACCTCACGTAATACCTTTTGGATACATATTATGACAATAGAGCCTTGGGATTAGTGAGTGTGTCAGGCCTAATACGAGTTACAGTACAGGGCGTCCTCTGCAGTGGGCATTAAGGGGCTCTTAGGGTCACAGATACTCCTTAATTCACAGGTTCTGGTCTCATATATACTGCTTTCTGTTCTGGGAGTTGTCAATCTTTCAGACCCACTGGGCAAGATCCTCAGTAATGAAGATGCACTGATTTACATCAGCTGAGGATCTAGCCCATTGGTTTTCCCCTCTCTGCACATACAGCAAAGCATGTATTTCCTAGTCTACGTGGTTTTTATTTCAGGTTAAGAATAACCACAAAGAAACAATGAATATGAGGTACCTATGGGAAGAGAGAGAACACAGTGACTCATTCTGTAATATTCTTTAGTTAAAATACAACCTCAGGGCTGCTCCTCATGACTGGCAAAATGCTGTAGGAATGTAAAGGTGCCATACAGAGAACACCAAGTTATAACAGTTACATAACTACATACGAACTAAATGAAAGACCAGCATATTTGTTGTAAGGGCCAGTTCTTTAGTTGGGTAGCTGCCTCAGGGCTCTAAATGCCAACCGTATTTCAATAACTTTGTTGGCATGACGATGTATCTCCCGTTGCCAAAGTTAATGCATCAAATATCCATCGAGGTGCCTTCTACTCTCTCAGTGAGTATAAACTTTCAGGGCTTGTCTTTCTAGTGAAACAGAGTGATCTTTCTCCTTCCCAGGGTGTCTGGATCTCAGTATTGTGGAAATCTTTGGTTGTGATTTGCAGATACACTTCTGTCTAAATGGGTTGATTTCTTTATCCAGTTCCCAACCAGATCAGATTATGGACTCCATTTGAGATAACTAGGATGGACTGGAAGGTCTATATCCCTCATCTAGGCTGCTATACAAATATAGCCCTTCTATATTGGGTGGGAAGAAAAAGACACATTAGAGTTTCATGAAGGAGAAGACAGCTAAGTGGGTATGGTCCCCTCTGCAGCGGCTGGGCTACAGAGGAAAAGGGACATGAACTGTGAAGGGGATAGAAGCTGGGGAGCAATATGAACCCTTAATTCCCAGCAGGCACTCAGCATGTCAGAAGATCAGGCCCCCAAAGCTGAACCACAACAAAGTAGGCTAAACACCAACACAAAGAGAGAGAAATCTTTTAACATTGCACTGAAAAATGGCACCTCTTTCTGTCAGCCACGGTGAGTGTCCTTTTAGAGGCAAAGGATGTTTGTTTGTTTTTTTTAAAGTGGCATTTCTGCCTGTTCTTTGTTGTCGTTACCTCTACATTGTAATTAATATCTGAACACTAGGTGTCTGATTTACAGAGAGTTTTAACAAGGAGTCCTTCCTCATCATTGTTGCTGATGCAGACTAACACCGCTACCACTCTGAAACCAGAGAGTTGTAAGTATATGCTTAAAACTAGTATCCCTTCCTTCCAGATGAAACAGGATTGTTTTGACAATACCAACAACAACACAACTAAAATTGTCTGACAGCACTACAACTCCTCTATTCCATCTGCCTTCTATAGCCTCTTCTTGCTGTTGTGCCTAGAAATCATAGGTTTTTAGGCGTTCTAAGACAGAGAGAGGGCTTATTGTCTACAAGCCAGAATGATATTCCAGCATAAGAGACGTATCCTACCTACTCCTGCAGCTAAGATGGAAGTGCTTTGTACAGTGAGAGAAAAATTCAGTCTTCTTTAAAAGATACGCTGGAGGCTCTACAAATAAACTTAATTATCCTGCCAAACTATTTTGCCGTGAGTACTATCCATCACACTCTAGTTTTCCTTTTATAACTGTAGATATTAAATTCTATTTTTCTTATGGCCATAAAAGAGTAATTTTCTTTAAATTATTACTTCCAGTCTTGCTAAAAATAAGAATTATAATCCAACTGGACCCCATCTTTACAGTAATTACACTTCTGCCTTATAACTCCTTCAATGCCAATTTCTCAAATTTAGACTGACTAGGCCTTGATTGAATTATGGCTGTGTACAGAGGCTGGGTTCTCTGTGTTGCTACATGTGCTAAATTGTTTTAGAAATGTAATTTAAACGCTTACCTTGAAGGTAGTACTATGTCTTGGAAAAACAAAAACAAAAGAGCGGCATATCTTAATTTAAACTAATTTTAAAAAAGAAGAACCCTTCAACTTCTCTGGTGTTATTGTATAAAATGGAGAAATTAGCATGTCACATCTGTTTTTTGTGTTGCAGATGGGTGTTTTATTGCCCTTTCTGCTGTTCCCAAATCATCAAGCAAGTGTGTCCGGGTCCAACCTTTTCAGCTGAAGGGGCAGACATAAAAAAGGCCATCGGGCCACAATTGCTACCTTGGGGCACTTTCATTCCCTTTGCAGTTTCAGGCTGCAACAAAAGGACGGGAAACCATCCACAAGACCTTTGCTGGGAAGGATCTTGGGGAGCTACACCTCCCAACCCACGGGGATGTTTAGTGCATAGAGGAAGAGGTGTGGATGGAGTACACAGGGCTCTGGCTATCCTCCTGCTGGTGCATGGTCCACAAGGGACTGTTGCCAAACTAGCAGAAGTTAGAGCAGTGCCCAGCTGGGCTGGAGCACAAAATGAAGGAGCTGTAAATAGTTGCTGGTTCTCAGCTTCTTCTTTTTCCCTCTCCTGGGCTACCCTCCATGGGCAGAGCCTGTTGAACTCATTTCCTGCTCTCTCTGGGGCTCCCACAACCCAGTGGAAAAGCAAACAATTGAGCTGCCTGAAATACTCCCTCTCCCCTGCCATGCAGCCAGAAGCCAGCTGCAGCAGGGAAGGGAGAGAAGCTGCTCAGAATGCTCTTGGCTCACACCAGAGCTGCCCCTGAGGCTTCAGGGGAAACAGTGGGAGGCAGTTGGGGAAATGGTGCCCCTATCTCTTCCAGGTAGTGACGGGACTGAATTAGATGTTCCTGGGGGTACAATAAAATGCAAATTTTCTTCTTAACACGGTCACCACTGAGGGCCAGAGAGTGGACGCCACTGGTCTAAAACATGGCTTCTGTTTTTTAACTAGGTGAAATGCTGGTTAGGAGCAGGATTGCAGCCACCAGGTAGGTATTGTGAGAGAGAAAGCAGAATGGCTAAGTGTCTCCTGAGCCCTAATCTCAGGGATGCCCCACTTAACCTCTCTGTCTCATTACCCTTTTTGACTCAAATGGTTAGCCAAAATTCAGGGTCTTGCAGGTTGTTTCTGTTAGGGGGAAGAAATTGATCACTGAGTCAGGTATTTCTTTGATACAGTCTTGTTTATTTACCAGGAATGTATACAGGTAAAGGGGATTTTGAACACAGTAGGAGTCAAGTTTCTTTGTCCTCAGTTCCAAGCTCTTTCCAGCCAGCACTTAGTCCAAAAGCTCTTTCTCTCTTAGTTTTTTTTCTCAGAGCCACACCACCAGTCCTTTTGTGGCTGCGTTTGGTGCTTCATTGATGTCTTCTCTGTCCCCTCACACAAAGCTCCAAAATAAACAATACCCAGTGCCTCAAACAGATCAGTTGCTGCCCATCTGTGCATGGCCTGTGTTTTGGATAGTGGCTTCTATTGTTTCAGGGATATAATCTGTGAAAGAGCTTGATTATTTCTTACGTTTGTCCCGAATGAAAAGTGATGGTTACATCAACCAGCTTTTACAAGGTTTAACCCAATCCCCAGCATAACCATAATATTTACCTATCTCAGCAAGGTGTGGAGAGAATGCATTAATATTTGCATGGTCCTTTGACGACAAAAAGGGCTTAATAATTTAAAAAAAAAACACCAAGCATTTGGAAGGGATATAAACTCCTGTGCTTTAAGGTACAAGCCAACACCATCTGATGGAGGTTAGGAAGAAACTTTCCATGGAAGAGTTTCTTGCATATTTTTGTGAAGTAGTTAGTACTGTCTATTGTCATAGACAAGACATTGGATTAGATAGCCCATTGCTGTGATCCAGTGTGGGAATTCCCTTGTTCCAAAGTATATTGCAGGTAGGGTATAGAAATATATAAGAGCTCAAATTTGTGTATTTTTTTTGCTGTCTTTGAAAGATGAAACTGAGAGTGCAAGGCTGGAAAGCTCCCTCTCCATTCCATCTCTGCAGGCAGCTTTGGATCATGATTAAAAGCATTGCATGTTGCGCCATTCCTAGGCTCCATTGAGGCAGGTCAGCTCATAATAAAGTACGATGTTAGGGAACCAATCGTTGTCACGGGGGGGTCCGAATGAATGATTCATGCATGGACCTTCACATCTTTCCATCACCACTTAGATTGGGACAGAGTGACATGGGAGCCACTTAGAACAGAGCAATGCAGAGACTTCTTATTCCCATAGAAGCTGCTCAGACCTGAATGTTGCATGATAGGAGCTGCCATCCCCTGGGGGCACTCTGAGTACCATAGAATCATACAATATCAGGGTTGGAAGGGACCTCAGGAGGTATCTAGTCCAATCTCCTGCTCAAAGCAGGACCAATCCCTAACTAAATCATCCCAGCCAGGGCTTTGTCAAGCCTGACCCTAAAAACCTCTAAGCAAGGAGATTCCACCACCTCCCTAGATAACCCATTCCAGTGCTTCACCACCCTCACTTTGCCTAAGCAGTTTTCTCACTTACATGTCCCTCGATCTGCTGGCAATGCCCCTACTTATACAGCCCAAAATGCCGTTAGCCTTCTTGGCAACAAGGGCACACACTGTTGACTCATATCCAGCTTCTCATCCACTGTAACCCCTAGGTCCTTTTCTGCAGAACTGCTGCCTAGCCATTCAGTCCCTAGTCTGTAGCAGTGCATGGGATTCTTCCATCCTAAGTGCAGGACTCTGCACTTGTCCTTGTTGAACCTCATCAGATTTCTTTTGGCCCAATCCTCTAATTTGTCTAGGTCCCTCTGTATCCTATCCCTACCCTCCAGCGTATCTACCACTCCTCCCAGTTTAGTGTCATCTGCAAACTTGCTGAGAGTGCAATCCACGCCATCCTCCAGATCATTAATGAAGATATTGAACAAAACCTGGCCCCAGGACCGACCCTTGGGGCACTCCGCTTGAAACCGGCTGCCAACTAGACATGGAGCCATTGATCACTACCCGTTGAGCCCGATGATCTAGCCAGCTTTCTATCCACCTTATAGTCATAGAAGGCAATTAGGTTAGTCGGGCATGACTTGCCCTTGGTGAAGCCATGCTGACTGTTCCTGATCACTTTCCTCTCCTCTAAGTGCTTCAGAATTGATTCCTTGAGGATCTGCTCCATGATTTTTCCAGGGACTGAGGTGAGGCTAACTGGCCTGTAGTTCCCTGGATCCTCCTTCTTCCCTTTTTTAAAGACGGGTACTACATTAGCCTTTTTCCAGTCATCTGGGACCTCCCCCGATCGCCATGAGTTTTCAAAGACAATGGCCAATGGCTCTGCAATCACATACACCAACTCCTTTAGCACCCTCGGATGCAGTGCATCCGTCCCCATGGACTTGTGCTCATCCAGTTTTTCTAAATAGTCCCGAACCACTTCTTTCTCCACAGAGGGCTGCATAGAGTAGGATGAAGCATTGAATGCTTGGAACGTCCATCCCCTAAGGCATTCAGACCCAAATGAAGTGATGCGTGCTGGGAGCTCAAGGTAAGATAAAGACCAGGCAAAGAGAAAGTGTTACAGTTTGAAACATGCCTTTCCCTTAAGGCACAGTCGGGACAGCCTGGAGCAGTGCATGTGGGCAAGGGCCATCCCCATGACATAGGGTGGAATGTTGCATGATGGGAGATGCCATCCCCATTTGGTGCTTGGGCATGGGATGGATAGAACACTGCATGCTGGGAGCTACTGTGCTTGTGGGGGGATGGAGTATTACATGCTGGAAGATACTACCCCTCAGGGTACCCAAGATGGGGTGGCATGTTGAATGTTGGGAGGTACTGTATCTTGGGGTGCAAGGGGCAGGATGGAGCATTGTATGCTTGGAGCTGCACATTCCATTGGCATGAGCCAGGGGTTGCGTGGTTTGAGGGACTCAAGGGGAATGATGTGTTGCATGCTGGGTATTGCCATGCCCTGAGATGGCGGGGGGGCAGGCTAGAAGATTGCATAGGCGTTGGGGCCAAGGTACACCCTGGCTTGGGCCCTCACCCTTTAAGTTCCCTCAGTTCACTCCATTTAAAGTAGCTGAGGCTTCTCAGCCAATCACAATGGAGCTGGGGCATTTTAACAGCCAATGGAATGCTTGCTGGAGCAACAGCCTCTCCCCCAGCTGAAGCCGGGCTCTGTGGTAAACAAGTGGGAGGTGCTACCCGCCTAGGCGATGCATAGAGTAGCCAATAGATAGGGCAGACTCAACCAAAGACCCAATGACAAATGAGGGAGGAGATAAGGGGCGGAGCTAGTCATCGCCGTGCGTATAACGGTTGGCTGCGATTGGCTTATGACACCTCCGCCTACTCCTGTAGTGACGGTTGGGGTGCCGCGGCGACCGTTGAGGCGAGGGGGCGTGGCCCGAGGAAGGAGGGTTTGCGGGGCGTGGCCTGTTTAGGGGGCGCGTCCTGCGATGGGCGGGGCCAAGTCGAGAGCTGTCGCAGTGACCGCGGAGCCGTGGTGGAGGCAGCAGCGGCTGCAGTCGGGGTGTGTGTGTTGGGGGATCGGCTGCAGCCTGGCAGCAGGGGCGGGGGGGTTGGAAGAAGGGGATGTGGGGTGTCGATGCATTGAGCTAATAAAATGCAATTGCATTGAACCTCTGGTTGTTTGATGGACAGAGAAGGGGGGTGAAGAGGGCTGCCTCCCCTGGAGAATGCAGCTGCCAGCGATCCTTTTTCCTCTTAATTTAAGTGCATTGGGAGCAGCAAAGTGTATAAACACCCTGCGCTTCTATTGGCCCAGGGTAGGGATGACCAGATAGCAAATGTGAAAAATCTGGACAGGAGTGTGTGTGTGTGTGGGGGGGGGGGTAATAGGAACCCATATAAAAAAAAGCCCCAGATATTGGGACTGTCCCTATAAAATCAAGACATCTGGCCACCCTAGCCCAGGTAATAGTGAGTTCTGAGAGGAGACTGCGATTGCTGAGAGGTTTGAGGACCCCCATGTCCGGGATCGTTCAGAGGGGTTGAGGAAATGGGCTCGGAGCGCTGAACTGAATTGCACCAAGGGGATTGTATTTGAGGAATTGCATTTCATAGCTACAGACACAGCTACTGGGCTGCTCTGTTAACGGTCGCGTGGCTTGCACCGAGCTGAAAGTTGTGCATCTCTCTTCTCTCTAGGGCAGAAAAGAAAAACGACTGAAAAGGGGGGAACCCCACTGAGGATGAACTTTACCAGCAAGTGGAAATTAACTAGGATAGTTTTAGAAGGAGCAAGAGCTCTGGTTTCGCGAGGAAACTTATTGTGTGGAAAGACTGGTGCGGACTGGACGGTCTGCAGCCCGGAGCCCATCGCCTGAGCACAAGGCTTAGCAGGGGAGGAAGGGAGCAGCCCCTCCTCGTTTGCTTGCTCTTGGGTACTGTTCTTCCTGTGTTTTGTCTCGGTTGCTCCTCAGGCTGTGGAGCCTTCACCGCCCTCCTTGAAGGGGGTTTTCCGGCTACCAGAAGAGCCCAGGAGGATGTGAAAGGTCGAGGATCCAGGGAGGTGGCGCAGGGCCAGGGAGCTGCTCACAAAAGAGAGACTTGAGGGGAAAGGAGCTAAATGGGAGCCGGGAGACGTGAGGCGGCTGCCAGGGGGGCTGAAGACGCGCTCTGGGACAAAGGCAAGGAGCGTCCTGCATGCAACAGCATTGCCTCGTGTTGAACGAGCCGCGGGTCCTCCCCTGCGGAAATGCTGCAGCGTGAATCCCCCTTCGTCTACCGAGCAGGGATCGTACCTCTCCGGACTCCTGTCTAGTCCCGGAGCCAGCCTGCAACCGGCCCCCGGCCTGGGATAGGCGCAGAGCGCGGCCGGGGAGCTCACCCCATCCCCGGACTCCGCAGCGGTCCAGAGCGATGGATTTGCCGGCACCTTCATGCCAGAACGGGCGACTCTGACTCGCTGCCCAGCGCCCTGCAGACGCCTGTGCGCGGGGAAGGGACGGGGACGGCCGCGGCCGAGCATCCCAGCCTGCCAACTCCGCTCCCCTCCAGGCGCCGTTCCCAGCCCCTGGAGCCTGGTGACAGAGCCCCGGCGGTGGGCGTGTGAAGCTCCCCTTGCCCCCGAGCAGCTCCCCTCTGCCTCTGCCCTGAGCGATCCACGTGTCAGCCCGCCTCGCTGCCGGCCCGGGAGAGTGGGGAGCCCCCGGGCAGCGCAGGGGCCGGTGCCCAGCCCTCTGCACTGACTCCGCTGGACCCCCCCATCTGGGGCGCCTCTCCTGTCTTTGCCGGGCACCCCCGGTGCCTGCAGCGCCTCCGGCCCGAGCTGGTGCCCCGCCGGCCGTGCCCATGCTGCTGCTGCGGAAGCTGCCGGGCTGGCCGGCGGCGCTGGGGCTGCGGCTGCCGCAGAAGTTCCTCTTTTATTTCTCTCGAGCAACCACTGTCACCAACTCCTATGCTTCGGGAGCCCTCTTATCCTGCTCCACCGGCACTCCTCGACACGACTTCAAAGCAGCAGATCTTCACCTGCCCACGCCGCCAGCACGCACGCCCCGAGACTCCGTACCTGAACCCACACGCAGCACCCCACCCACACCCCACGCCACGCCGACCGACGCCCCGCATGCCAAGCTCCGCACGCCCACCCCGCGCCATACACAGAACAAGCTCAACGCCAGCACGCGCCCGGACATAGGGCCGCCCCCCCGGCCCACACCTCCGCCGGGGGCAGCAGGCAGCAGGTGCAGCTCGGGGAAGGGGGCGCCGAGGCGGGGACGGACTCGGCGCCCGCCGCTCCCCGACAGACCCGAGCCCCGTTCCGCTTCGACTACGACAAATTCCGCAGCCGCCTTCGCCACCCGGTGCTGGGGAGACGCGGCGGCGAGGAGCCCGAGACCCGCGCCCGCAGGCTGAAGATCAAAGAGGTAAAAAGGCTCCGCGGCTGCTTCTCGTCTCATGCTTGTTCGGCTCCTCTCTCCTCCTTCCCCTCCTGCCAGTCTCCATCACTGGTCAGTCACTCCCTCATCCCTCCCCTGAGCCCCCAGTTCTCCTACCCCGGTGCTGCGTTTCCCTAGGTGGTCCTCTTCCACCCCCGTGTCCCCTCACTGACCCCTTCCATGTCTCTGCTCCATTATCCCACCAGCCCTTTGCAAGCGTCCCCGTCTCCTTTCAGTTATTGTTTGTGTTATCCTAGCCCTCCCTAGCCTCTCTGCATGCTCCCTTTATCACCCAGGGCTCCTGGCTTTTCCACCCCCAGCCCTGCCACCTCTATACGTCTCTCCCAATCCCTAAGGTTAGTGCAGACTCTCACAATGCCCCTTTCAATGGGGTGGTGTCTTTTTACCGTGCCCCCGAAGGTGTGTGTTACTTATAATGTGACACAAGGCACATGTCTCTGCATTTCTATACACTCAACAGAGGAAATGCGTTCGGGTAGCCCAATAGGTCTGACCAGGAGCTATGAGATGAAATAATACAAAGGGAAATTTCAGGTTGGCTGTTTGGAAAAAACTTCCTAACCGTGGGGTGTATTATAACATTGTGGAATGGTCTTACCCCTGGGAAATAGTGGAAACCTGGTCACTTAAGATATTTAAAACGTGGAGTGGATAAAGCATTAGAAAATAATTATCAAACTTACACTAGCCTGCGGGATGGACTGGCTGTGACCTACCAGGTCTTTCTATCCTGCCCATTTCTAGGTCCTCTGCATCTGTAAATCACTCTGGCATCTAGCTTAGGGAAGCAGGGATCAGGACTTTTTACCTGGAAACAAAGGACCAAATTCTGGCCTTGAGTTAGCCCCATACAGTTCTGGTGATATCAGCGGGGTTACCCTGGTATAACCGAGGGTAGAATTTGGCTTAATGCCTACAGTTTGTGCATAAAGCCTGGCTGCCTTGCAAACACTGCAGTGTAATCTGTGACCTAGTTAACCAAGGGCTATGAAATCAATGTAATACTAGATTGAATGTATCCCGTCTTTTGCCGCGACTGATAAACTTGGAGCAAATCTTAGTAGATCAAAAATGCCAATAAATAAAACACACAGATTTAATGATGCAGAGTATTAATTTCCTGGTTTTGTTCCTTAGTAAAGCTGTAGGCATTTAGCAGGTACTTAAACAGCCCCAAGTTGAACAGAGAGGGAAATGAAAGGATAATGGGATAATATCAAGGTTGACAAGCCCTTGATACAACCTACGTTTTAAAAATATACTTTTTTTTTTTTTTTAAGCTCTCCTTTTGGTTCTGAGAGTGCTGTCCTCAAAACAAAGGCTGCAGTACTGGTAAAATTCCAACTTCTCTGCCAGGCAGCCAGACACAACACACCCAGGGGTGCTAGGTTTCTTTATGATCCTAGGCATGATTGAACCATCCTTTCACTCTGCCTGCCTGCTGCACTGTTGTTAGCCAGCAGGGTATCAAAATATCCCAGCACCTTGCTCTCTCATACACTTTGAGGTAAGGATTCTTGTATATTTTGGTACCTTGTGGGCTCCCAATGCCAAAGTACTCTAGGACAACATGATGCACGCATGCAAAGCTAACATCAGTTGTTTTTAAAATAATAAAATGTGGCAGTAGACCATTTATCTGTGTTTAATTTTTAATACAGGATTAATATTTAGCAGCCTGAACATATTCAGGCCTGAGTGCTTAGAATGTATTCATAATTAGTGCGCAATGGCAAAGTTAGGTTTTCATGGGGTCAGAATTCGTAAATGCAAGTTTCATGCCCAAGGATACTTTGAACAGCAGGGTGCTTAATCATGAAAAGTGCTTGAACTCATTTTTCCCCCCTCTGTCCAAAAATGGAGCTAGAAGACAAAAGTGACTATACAAAACAGGAAGGGGATGTTGCACTGACTTGTTAAGAAAAGGTTTTTTTAATTTTCAATAGAAGAGACACAAGGAAGGAAATGCAGAAGGACGAAGAAAAAAAATTATATATAAAAAGGAAAGGAGAAAGGGTAATAAATGGTAAAGCGGAAGCCAGCAAAGTCATGACACGGCATTTAGGTTGTCAAAATACATTTCATTTGTACATTTCGTGGAAATGTGGGGTATAGGTGAGTGGTGAGAGCGGTGGCATTCTGCAGGGATGAACGTTCAAATTACTGCACATTCAGATGTATATGTTAGCTACAGGGCCCTGGATTTGACTGAGACCATCTCTGGTCCTTGATGATGTCCCAGACCCGTCTTTCTCCCAGAATTTCAAGCTGCGCAATTTGCTAAAATCTGCTCCAGATTGTTCTAGTTGTTCAAGTCTTTTTTTCCTAGCTTCTTCTTACAGTGCATTGGGTGCATTCTCCAGAACACATGGGTATGAACAGGGCTTGAAAATTTTTTTGGATACTGGTGAACCAGAGGCCATGTGGCAGATGAAACAGAGAATTGGGACATCATCAAGGACTAGCAATGATGTCACAGTCAAATCCAGGACCTTCCCTTTCCTAGCATTGAAGGAAGGAGTGAAAGGCCTGCCACATTCTGTTCCTGGAACTCTGCTCAGGGGCTCCATCTTCTATTTCAGCTTTTATTATCATGATCTACATTGAAATCTGGTCATCTTTCAGGCCACTTTGGCTGCTGGCAGTTAGAGTTGTCTCCTTCCTCACCCCACCTCAGAGCCTCTTGACAGTTGGGTGAGTCCCCAGCTTCTCGGCTGTTGCGAGGGTGATTGTGCATGCGTGTGTTCTACTCTTGTCTTTCCAGCCTCTTCCCACTGTAAATGTATTGCTGGCCACAGGGTAAAACTGCCCACATTGGTTTCATTTTAACTGTGCTGCTGTTTGGGAAAACTCTGAGCAGCAGCAGCAGCAGGGGCACTGAAGCTGTTTGCAGATCCAGGAGTCACACAAGCAGTGAATCTAGTTCACTGTCTTGCAGTATTTGAATCATGTGCACAGTGTATCTTATTTGCCGATGTTTTGACTCTCAAATTGGAATACAAGAGAGACTGCTGTTGGTGTTACTAATTAGAAGTAATTGCAGCGAACTTACTTGGCTAGCATTTTTTCCCAATTAACGCCAAGTTGTAAACCTTAGCATAGTGCGCACATTACAAAGGTTCTAATTTCTTTTTTTAATTCCAAAGTCAGTGCGCATCTCGTTCTTCAAAAAGAAAGCACCTGAATCGCACAGGCTTTTTACTGTAAAAGGTCAGTGTCACCTGGAGAATTGCCTAGGATGTACTGCTGTGTGTTACTTTTGACAGTTGAGTACCACAGGAGTCCTGACCTTTGGAGAAAATTGCGATAAAACCAAATCATAGCATTCCCAGTGCTACAGGTTAAGAAATCTAAAGAGCCGGGAATAATTCATCTCCTAAACTGAGCTCTGAAAAACATTAGTTGTATAACTGATCAATCATGCATGGTTTCAGGGAATAGTTAATTTTTAACATGTGCCACATACTGATTAATGTTCAAAGTCAAAATGTGGCTATAGTCAGAAAGTTACTGTAAAAACAACACTGTGGGATTCCATATGTATTCTCTCTCAACAATTTTCAGATCAAGTTGCCTCAATTACAAGTCAGAATGATTCTCCCTCTCCCCTAACTCTCCAGCTGCCATCACTGAAAATTCAGCCTGAGATCTGGAAAATTCAGGCCGTGTGGTTTCTCTGCCTCTTGCATCATATATGTTTTGCAATTTGAGTTTAGCTGACAGTTTTGCTGATGATGCATGAGGCAAAATAGAATGCCGCTTGCTCTCCTGTTGCTGCATTGGCTCTGCAGGTCTAAATTGAGAGGGGACTTGGTGGGGACTGAGAACAATGGGAAAGATATAGCTTTACCCTGATGCGTCTTCAACCCAACCAAAGCAGCAATGTGCTAGGGCTTGAGACTGGGTACCAATAACTAACTAGAAACTGGCCATAAACAAAAGTGAAACTGACTAGCCTGCTTTCTCTCTCAAAGCTGTGAAAAATCCAAACAGTAAACAAGCAGCATAAATAAAGGAAACCTACAGCATCTTCAGGTTTAATAAACAAAGGCATTAATAGTAACTTAAGTAAGGAAATGTGTCTTGACCTCATATAAGAGAATGTGATCTTAACCTGACAATGTCCTTGTACGTGAGTTTTCAAGGCATGCAGAGGGAATGTGTCAGAGCCAGGACCACAGCCCAGGAGTTCCTTGCTCTTAATTGTGTACCTCTCTGATATATATTCAGTTTGTTTTTATTGGTAGTAATTGAAATGTACTTGCTTTATATTATAGCTCTTTTCATCATAGTTACTCCTTCTTTTCCCTCCCACTCACATTTACCTCACCTGACCTTCAGTTTGTCCTTTTTAACATAGTTCTAAATATGTATTTAATTTGACAGTTTTCTCCCATCCAGGTTCTTATTTTCAAGAGGCCATCCATATGGTTTCCCCCAGTTCCTCCAAACAAAGTCTTGCCATCAATATTATTTTTTTATATTAAAAATATTTTTATATTAAAAATATTTTTTTAATCTTTGTGACTAACAGTGAGACCATCACCAAGTCACACCACTACAATACTGTATTTTCAGTTGTTGTAGTAATCATTTTCAGGTATAACATATGGCTGAACAGCAGACAGCTATCAAGGTAGATCCATTTTTAAACAGCTATTTTGGCAGTTTACTTCTAGCAGCTGATTTACAAGAATTAGAAACATTAGATTACATGCTCAACTTCCATGGAAAGTCGGTGGTGTTGAGTGCCTAATTCCCTTAGATGCTTTTGAAAATCCTACCCAGTAATCAATTTGTGGATAAAATACAATGGGTGCATTACAGGTAGCTGCCCAGTAAGTGTCCTGTCTGAAAAAGTGCCTCAACCCTGACCCCTGGTGGGAGAGGAGAGTTCAGTTCACATGTTCACGCAGTCGTTGGTGGCTTTGCAGACATGACCAGTGAGGCTGGTAATAGTAATGATGGTATTTGATGTACACTGAGCCACTAAGAACTGGACTGAGACCACCAACCTGAGTAACATAGATCTCCTCACAGTTGTTGGTTTTAGCTTACAACTGGCCTGACAGTGAAATGCTCCATATCCCATGATCAGTTCTGGAGACAATTCCTCTGCCAATCCTGAATGTCTCAGCCCCTCTCTCTCCATATTCTTCTGTGTGATGCAATTACTTCTTCCTAAATCTGAGGGCAGCCCTAAAACTAAATGCCACTTACTGTCCGTTCTAGTGCTTTCATAGTGCCAATAGCAACTCCAGATGGAAATGTACTTTTCTGAACCCATCTGTCTAGCTTGAACTCAGATAATTTAGTCCTTTGTGGTGGTCAAACATTAGTCAAGTACCTTGTAAGAGAGGTACACAGGAAACTGATTAAAGAGAAAACTGCTATAGTAAAACTCTTTATAGTGAAATAGAATGAAGATTCCAAACTGTTTCAGTATATTGTGATCAAATCATAATTCCAGCTGTAGAGGAAAAATAGCTTTGCTATGACAGGGTCCTGCTGTATTCTGGAATTCTAGCTGGGTCAAGGCCTTCTGAGATTTTCCTTTATATTGTGTTCTCTTTTCTCATGCCTTGTTTACTGAACCTTTCAAAAGGCACTGTACTGATAATTCCCCAAATGGTGCGTACAGTATATTTTGTGCTTCACTAGTCTCTGGTGGATTCGTGCAAACAAAATTTAGCCCTAACCTGTGTATGATGAGACTGTGAATTCCTCATTCAGCGCAAATGGTGTATGGTTAACTGTGTTAAACATATATTTGCACCATTGGTGCGTAAGGTTAATTGACTAACAATATTTATCCGATTGATGTGATGTATGAATACAGAAAACGTTTTTATCTCTGTAACCCATTCTACAGTATAATATACTTCAAGATCCTAATGGTATAGGAGTACCCACTAGTGTTGCTACAGTTAAGGTTATTTCTGCATTTCAGGGGATTATACTTGTCAGTAAATGTCTGCTCTTGGCTACAAAATCAAACACTGAGAGCTCTTTTTAGGAAACAACTACATTTGATGTAAAGCCGATTTGTAAACTGCTGCTTAAAGACAGTGCCCTGTTTGTGCACAAGCAAAATTGCTAGAGCGTGGACCTCTCCAGACAGATTACAGATAATGACTGAACACAAGCTCTGGACGTGGTTAAACAGGTGTCCAGGATGCATACAAGTCTGTTACGCACAGAGCCCTACATATTGCTGAATTAGTTCAGTAAACACATGGAAACTCATTGGGTTGCCTCAAATACAAAGCCAAGAAGAATGGAGCAGTATAGTTAGATAATGGCTTCACCTCATCTGTAACACTTTACTATATATTTAATCACTTAAATCTTCTCAATAATTGTATGTCACAAATATTTGCTCGAACATGGGATCTTATCCAACTTGACTCATTCCCTGTGCAAAATATTTATAGGTTCTTGATTAATCTTGTAATCAACAATTAAATCTGCTCCCTTACTGGGAAGATTATTTCCGTTTGTTCATTTTGCTTCTTTGCAAGAGTTTACAGGAAACACTTTTCTTACTCTTTACATTTTAAATATGTATCTCATCCTTAAAACTAGCTTGTTCTTAAATTAAAGAAATGAAGGATGCACCCATAATTGTTGCCTGAGCTTATATAGTTTATTGTATGATACAATATTCTGGAAGGGCTCCAAAGGCGCAGTCGTGGCGTGTTGTATCATTGATCTGTACATAATGGGTATATTGTGCATGATGGACCTAACACAAACTCAGGGAAGGAGGCACAGTGGGAACAGAGGAGGATTGGATAATGTTAATTATTAGACCTTTACATATTTATTAGAGACAAGCATCATGTCCTGTTAAGGACAACAGAACACTGGTCTCTGGGTTCCATTTGTGGCTACAGATTCACTTTGTGGGCTTAGGCAAGTAATAAAAGGACATTATTGGATTAAATATGGCCCCAAATTTAGATTTTTTTTTTTTTGGTAAAAATAAGCTTTTAATAAACTTTTACATAACCTGTTATGCTTGATATTTCTATTTTTAAATGCCGAATGTAAACACTACCAAAATATTTCTCTTGTAGTTTTTAACCCAAACAGTGCAAATATTGTTCTAATATAACAGAACCAAAAGGTGAAATTT
Source organism: Chelonoidis abingdonii (assembly GCF_003597395.2). Taxonomy (NCBI): domain Eukaryota; kingdom Metazoa; phylum Chordata; order Testudines; family Testudinidae; genus Chelonoidis; species Chelonoidis abingdonii. Next base: position 9,259,416 of record NC_133793.1, read on the forward strand.
ACTAAAAATAGGAGTGAAATGGACTACGTCATCTTCATTGTCCACCCTGAAAGACATAGCAGAAGTAAACGGCAGAAATGGTGAAAAGTAGTTTGAAAAAATATTTCATTGTTAACCTGAACAACCTGTGGCATTAGCTGCATAAAGAATCAAATCTTTAAAAATATAATATTTTACTCTTAACTTCTCTAGCTTAGTATGTCCGTCTAGGAAATGGGTATTACTGTACTTACCTAATTTAGCTAGTGTGAGGCATAACTAATGCTTTCAAAGCACTTTGAGTTCCTCGGGGAGCTTTATAAGTGCAAATTATTTTTAGAGACTGTTCTAAACCAAAAACTACTTTACTGCTTTCCCTCTGCATACATTTATCTTGAAAGCTGAAATAAGGAGTCCCTTGCATTGTAACCAAGCTGTGTACTTGAGTCAGTGGAGAGGACTAAAGGGAATTAAAAAGAAAAGCAAACAGAAGTCCCACTAAAAATAATTCTTAGTTGCTTATTTGAGTTAATTGTTTTTTTCTATGTGAGATTGACTGGGAGCCAGGAATTCATTAGTTCTAATCCTGCCTCTGACATTTCCACTCTCTGGTCTTGGATGCGTCACTTAACCTTTCTGTTCTTCAGATCGTTATATGGTAGAATGAGGATAATCATAGGAGCATTGTGAAGAATAATTTATGCAGAAGGCGTGGAAAATGCTACAGCAGCACAACTGAGCGTGCTTTACATTTTCAGAGTGCTGGACAAACGCTAACTTGCTATAACAACGTTATCTTCGGTATTCTGTAGGAAATGTCAGGTTTTTAAGTACCCTGTCTTGCTTCAGTTGAAGTCAATGAAAAACTCTCATTGACTCCATTGGGGGCAGATGAGGTCCTAAATGCTTGTCAGTACTGAGAATTGAAACCATGTTAGTATCTTTCTAGAGAGCAGTGTTTTAAAACAGCGTTCTTGCTATAATTGTGTTAACATGATTTCCCTGGCCAGTTAAGAAAGTGCATAGCTGTGTACTTTAGAAAGTAACAAAAAGACAGTTATAATGCGGTAGTGCCTGCTCAGACTATTTCTGCCCTAATGCCACATGTGTAAGTCAGCCCAGCGAGCTAATAAAAAGCCTCCAATAGAAGTACTGGGGTGTTTTCAATTCTCCAGTTCCTCATCAGAAGCCCCCATCTCAAATTTTAGTGCTGGCAGTCCTGCGTTGAGAAACAAATTCATCTGGAGTTCTGAAAATAGAAATTTACGCTTCACAGCTATTTTAAGGTGTGCTAGCTATACCCAGGCAAATCCCCAGCTAACTTTTCTGATGCTGCTTAACCATCCCAAAAGACTTCCTCCAGCAATGAAACCAGGACGTGATTCTCCATTTCCTAAACATCGTGGTTGCTTTGCACCATGCACCCATCAGACCTCTGTGCTGAGTGGAATTACACGTAACCAGCATGTTGCTCCTCTGATATATGTATTCTTCCATTCTCTATGGTGGATTGGTTCAAACTATATATTTTTGAAAGGGTTATTTATTGATCGCCAATAAATCTTCCATAAGATGCAGGGAAAAGTCCTAGAGATCTTTTCTTCTTCCCATTCCTTACTCTCTGGTTTTCCAAAATGTAAGGACAGGAAAATTTTAAGCTGAATATTAGGGGAGAAATTACTAAAAGTTAGTTTTGAAATAGATTTCCACCCCTTCTTTTGGGAATCTGTTGTCTGGGTTGTTTAAAACAAGAATAGAAAGAGCATTCGACATTGTATTGTGGGAGACAATTCTACTGGCAGGGACATGGACTCACTGACCTAAAGGTTGCTTCTGTCTCTGATTTCTATGAATCCTTATGTTTGTTTGCCTTAGTTTATTACCCATGTAATCTAACTTGCTTTTCATAGCTTTCGTCTTTCAGAAGTTCATTAATCATTGTAGTGTGATGACTGTCTAATGCAGTGTTGGAATGATGCCAGGGCCAACCCTTGGTACCTCTCATGATGGGAGGTCAGACTGAATGAAAGCAAGTCCCCTTAGTTCTGGCAGCTGAATTCTAACACTGTTCTAATATCCACTCCATGTGCTTTATTTTTTGTTAAAGATCCAGTATTTGAAAGCCGATTTCTCTGATTTATTGTTGACTGAGAACTCCTGGAGGAGTTTATCAGCCTCTGGCTAATAAATTTGTTACTGTGCTCCAAGTATTTCTTAACGCTTTCCTTGAGTGACAACTCAAACACTGGACTCTGGGAGGGCTGCAGGATAACTTTCTTGTATGCTTTATGGGATCATTTTCTTGTATCTGTTACTGACTAGTACCTGTGATAAACTGTCAGATTACTCCTTGCTGACTGGTTAATGCTTGAGAATTGCTCCTTCCCCCTCTTCAGAAGTTCAAATCATAAGTAACTCTTGAAAGGGAGGGGACAGCAATGCTCCCGTCAGTGCCTCCAAGCAAAAACTATAAAAACAGATGGGCTAGCAGGTGAACCAGCAAGAAATAATTAAACTAAAGCTCATCCTCCAGATCACTCATATTAAGTATTTAGGATCTGGCTGAAGCACACGGGATACACCTGACTGTTTCAGGCCCATACTGGATCAGAAGTCGTGGGCTGTTCTGGGTTCTTCTCGTCCCACACGCCAGAATTTGGTCTGGAGGCCAGGTGATTTTACCTCAGATGTTCCCTCCCTCCTTCTCCTTATACAGAGCAGGAGCAGAGGAGAGGCAACTCGTTGCCTGTATTTTCCCTTGTTTCCTTCCCCTCAACTATCTCACCTGCTTGCACCTCTGTGTGTTTTGAGGCCATTGTTGGTCCCATCCAAGAGCCAGGAGCAATTAACTCTTTCCCACTGATGGGGAAAGGGAAGATTAAGATGCCCAGTTCTAAAACAAAAGAGATGATCAACATAGACCATCAAGCATTTGGCCAATCAGTATAATAACTCCTACGTTTACAGGCTAAGACCATGTTCTTAGTACCAGAAGCACGCAGTGTAAAGGAAGATTCTGGGTCTCCTGCTTCCATGGGTTTCATGGAGGGACATGCCTAGCTTTGCAGAATGTTAACACTCTGAGTGACCTGTAGGCCAGTTACAAGTCTGTTGGGCATGCTTTTCAGGACAGTCTCAGGTACTTCGGGGGCCCTGGGCTGTTCCATCCAGTATCCTCCTAACTGTAGTTCAAGAAGGAACTCCTTTGTGTAATTTATAGCCCTAGTTCTAATCCGTGTACCTCCAGCTCTTACTGTTGGAAACCCTGTGATAAACTAGGACTCTCCTGTGGTTATTCCAGTCGGTGGGCTTAATTTCCTGAACCAAGCAGCCAAGCCAGCAATTTTTTGTTTCATTCAATAGCAATGCCCTAAGCAATACTGCAGTGAGAGGACCATAGCTCTCTGGTTGCATGTTACATTACTGTGATCTGGTTTAGTTAAAGCTAGAGAGGCCTATCAGGACTCATCTGGTCTGAGGCCAGACAGACATTACTTACTTGCCTCAGGATGGCTCAATGACAGACTTGTGCATGGAGGCTCCAAGGGCCGTGCTCTGTCTCTTCTTCACCACTTATGTTCAGTACCTTGAGAGTGTTCCTGCTGGAATTCTGCGGCTGAGGCAGAAGACCACAGTCTCCTGCTCCCTCTGTGTTGTTTCTTTTGTGTCTTATACGCAGGTGTTAAGTAGTTAGGCCTGATGAGTTTTAGGAGGCATAATTTCCCCTACCCTTTTTTTTGTTTTTAAAGGAAGAAAAAATTCCTCCGCATTTGCCTTTTCTTGTAGCCTGCTGCTTTGTCCTTCGGGACATCTCCAGGGCTTCTTTCTTTCTAACAGTGAAACTCCTCAGAGATGTCTTTAGGGAAGGGGAAATTTCTTACCTTGTAATAATGCATTTCTGAAAAAACAATCATCCTGCAAGATACTCAACCACCTACCTTTGCTAGATTTTTAATGTGCTTTGATGAGGAGGTGAAGTATTCTGGGCTAACCCGCTAAGTGATTGTCTGTTGCTCATCTGGGGTGTTGGTTGCATTAGAGAAAGAACATTTGGTATTTTTGGTGTGTAGTTAGACTTAAGAAGTGCAAAGCAAGAAGTCTTCTTAAGTCACAGTCTTTAAGGAAGCCTATAGGTACATCACAGGGCCAAATATCTTAAAGCTGTGGGAATTTCTGGAACGACGTATGCTTCAGGCACAATAACCAGGAGTGATACTCTTGCAGGATGCTTTCAGAAAAGCACAATTACAAGGTAAGTAATTTCCCCTCTTTATTTTATTCAAAGCATGTGGGAATACCAGTGACTAGTAGCTAAGGGGTAGCACCAAGCTAAACAATTCATAGTTAAAAGCATTTGACAAATCTGAATAATAAAGCAGTCTCTGAAGTTTAGCACTCTGCCTCTTGAATCTGTCTCAGATCCCCGGCATGCGCAGCCCCCTTCTGCACCCTGTCTCAATAGCTGTAAAATGGGTTATTTTATGGAGCCGCAGTATTTTGCAAACATCTAATTTGCAACTATGCCAGCAAAATTAGTTTTTAAAAAGTGAAAGTCCTCTATAAAATTTGGGCTGTTTGGTTAATGATTTGAACCGTTCTGCAGATATAGGGGGAAATAATTTCTGTACATTTGAAAGTGCTTTATAAACTGCAGCTGACGTAGGTGTCCTTGAAACCACCCCAATGGTGAAGTGGAGCACTGGTGGGAGTAGCTCTTTCTGATGTCGGGTGTGCTGGGTTTTTGTTGACTTTGCAGCGTGTTTGTGTGTGTACAAGAGCCTCTTCAAGCATTTTTACCATATATTATAGAGATGCATTTACAACCTTAAGGCCAATTTAGCAAAATGGATTTTTGGTGGGGTTAGAGGAGATAATTTCTGTACACTTCCTAAATGCATATGAGTGACCCCAAATCCATGAGAATCCAGCATGTTTGGTTCAAATTCTGTGCTAAATAAGTATGTTGTGTGTGGTGGTGCGAAGGCAGCATTTGGCAAGCAACAAAAACCAAAATCAACATTCTTTTATAATGTCTTCATAACGTAGTGGTTGCTGCAAGGGGTCCTTATCCAACCTTTCAGTAACTGTAACCAAAGAACTAATTATCACCCTGGTGGTTTCTAATTTTTTTTTTTATGAAGGAATAGGCAGAGAAATTTCTCCTTGTCCTGAGTTTCTCTTGTCTTCTCCCAGTCATTCATATTCTGCATGTTGTCTGGCAAGAAATCTTCAGCTTCATCTGCATCACAGAAGCTTTAGTTAGGCCTAATCTTAGCAGATGACCCTAATTTTTGCAGCGGGCTGAATTACCATTTGAGCACCAGTCTGCGAAAGAAATCAGCCCTCCAGTTTAATAGGATCACTTCTTCCAGGCCTGTGCAAATTGGGAATATGTAAAGCCTCTTGTGAAAGTTCTCTAAACCTTATGACAGCAAGTACAAGTACCTGAACAGTAGCAAGAGGTAATAAGCAAAGGGAAGGACCATTGCTTTTATCCCTGCTGCTTTTGTGCTGAAACAGTGTTGGTCATGCACTGGAATCTGGTATGCTTGATCACTTATAGAAGCTTGAAACAAATAAGGTTTCCTTCTTCCTTTTGCTGTCCTGGAGAGATCTAGAACACAAATACTTTTACACCTCTACCTCCATATAACGCAACCTGCTATAACATGAATTTGGATATAACTCAGTAAAGCAGCACTCCAGTGGATCAAAGCAAGTTCAATATAACGTGGTTTCACCTATAACACGTTAAGATTTTTTGGCTCCCGAGGACAGCGTTATATTGAGATAGAGATATACTTCTAATAGAATCCTCCGTAAGCTTCAGTTGGAGTAAGCGAGGGGGACCCTTAATGTAGCTCTCCCTCTTCAAGGATTAACGCACTCTACAGTTTGCCCTGGACTCAGTTTCATTCTCAAAAATCCATTGTCATCCTTTTGCAACCTGCTGTTTCATTAAGAAACTTTAACTGCAAAATCAACCACTGTTGTTGAGATGTTTCCTAATATAGAAGCAGCAGGACCCAGTGGGACTTAATGCCCCATCTAAAGATTTTTTTTTTCTTTTGATACAGTTAAACCCAGTTGTGTTTGGAATTTAATGAGGAGTTTAATTGTGTTTTGAGATGCGTTCTCTTCCTTTTCAGCTTTCCTCGCAGGGGACGGTGAGTCAGGAGGACTCCTGGGTTCTTTTTCTGGCTTTGTTACTGACTTGGTACATGACACTGGGCAACTGAACAGTGTATGCTTCTGTTTCCCTGTTTGTAACGTGGGAAGAATACTTGCCTCTCTCTCATGAATGTGGTGGGGCTTAGTTTAAATATCTGCAAAGTTCTTTTAAGATACGTGCTGAGTATTACTACCCCTCTGCGCCTAGTCTTCTTCTTTGTGCATGGAGATATTTGCCTGTCTCAGTAGAAGTAGGGGAGTGGTGGTGAAGCTCAGTTTAATGGTTTTAAAGTGCTTTGAGGTCCTCAGCTGAAAGGTGCTGTAAAGTTAAGGTTTCATAGCAAATCTGGAGCTACCTGGGGCTTCACTATATCGTGTGTATCAGCCAGTCAGAATATGACAGCAGCAGGAGGGATAGAATTTGGATCTTTCTGCGGCAGAAGTGCAAACCCCTATCATCTAAACAAAAGGACAGCCTCAGTTAGCAGTTAGAGCTGTATAGGACATAGGATACAGTTGATCATTTGAAACAGTCCAGGGTAGACATTCACCTCAGCTAGTTCATGATGGTAGAATTGTTGTTGAATTGGTTTATCTTACGTGTGAATCCAAACTCAAGAACTTAGTATCAGGCCTTGTCATGATGCGTGTTCACCACTGGAACACCCCTTGGCATCAGGGGTCTGAGTTTCGTGCGGGTCACCTGCCTTTCTGCACAGCTCAGCCTTCCAGTTGAGAAGCAGCTAAATCCGATCTGTCAGGCAACAGAAACTCACCCTAATGTCTAAAAGTCTCTCAACCAGTCTGCCTTTCTTCTGGGCTCCATCTTCAGTTTTCCTCTTCGCCGCTCTATAACCTTCTCCGCAGATCTGGCCTCGAGCTTTGGCCCTTCAGACTGCATCTGTCTAGGGTGCATGTTTTCCTGCAGCTTCTGGCTCAGGTCACTTCAGGGAAGTGCCTCTGGTTCCTCCCTTCAGAGCAAATGCTCTCCCCTTTTATAAGGGCCAGATGTCCATTAAGTTGTCACCTGATGCCTCCCAGTCCTGCCCCTCTGGCTGAGAAGCAACTTATTAGGTACATCAGTTGTACCTGTGTTGTAATTAACTGGCTATTAACTCCTTTCTGGCCCATGATCTCACCCCCTCACAGCCCTGCTTTTCCTTATGCAAAGTTAACTCTCTAATGAATTCATCTGGTGCTTCCAGCTGTAGATTTTTCCAGCTGTAGAGTCCAGCTGCAATTTTTGCCTTGTTTGTGTTTCCTATTCAGTAGAGATGAAAATGGTGGAAAAAAATCTCTAATATAAGTAGCTTGATGATGCACCCTAAAGACTATGCAACAAAAGTCCTAGGCAGAAAGCTCTTCACTGACATTATTGTATTTATTTTATAGATAATAAAGGTACATGTAGCAAACGATTTACAGTATCTACTTAATGTCTGCTAATAAATTAAAGTATCTGCTGGTGTATTTACACTTCAGCGGCAGATTTGGCAAAGTGTCAAGTTTCAGCTTTAAATCCTATTTCAAAGCACTCAGGGGCATGGGAATGGCTCAAGATTCTGGGCATGGCTATGTGATTTCTTCCTCAGTGATTGAGGAAGAATCAGCTGGATCCTTGCAGAAGTGTCTATAAAATACTTGAGGCCTTCCCAAACATTGGGTGTCTTTCTAAAAAATACCTTGCAGATTCAATCACCAGGTACTGGGCTTCATGCAGGAATTTGCGGGGTGAAATTCCATGGCTTTTGTTATGCAGGAGGCTGGATAGATAATTGCAGTGGTGCCTTCTTTCCTTAACATATGTGAACGAATGCTATAATCCCGGTGTTAACTTGTCGTAGATAAACTATTTGACTAGGGGTGTATCACTCTCTTGATATGATAGCACAATAATCCATACATTACCAATCAAGGACCCCATTATGCTAAGCGCCTGTCTCTGCATTAAGTCCCAGTGGGGTCCGGCTGCATCTGAATTAAGTTTTGAGTTGTAATCCTGACAATGCCTCTGATGTCTTGAGTAATGTTGGACAAGTCACTTTCCCTCTCTGCCTGCTTTTTCCTCACCTGTAAAAGCTTTGAGATAATGATTTTTACTTTGTTGAATATTGAGAATTAATTCCTTTCATGTTACTTACATGCGAACATGCAGAATTCAGTATCATTCAAATTCAGTTTAATAGTAGTAGTTCATTTTTATTTGTTATACTTCAACACCCCTCTGAAATAATGCTTAGCTCTGTGTTTTAGATAGGTAAACTGAGGCACAGAGGAGCTAGAGTTAGTGGAAGAGCAGGGAATGGATTTTTCCAGTGACATCAGTGGCAACAAGATTTCCCATCAGGAGTTCAAACTTCCATTCCCAGTTCTAATCCCGGGTACTCACCTCCTCAGTGCCAATAAAGATGAATGGAGGTTTTGTTAAAGTTAGTTAAATAAGAAAAGATCCAACTAATGACTAGAGAAATGACACACATTATGCTTGTCAGGAGCTCAAAGGCCTATTAAATGAAAATATCCATTCTCTTTGTGTTTTATTCAAGATTAGAAGCTAACATGACTGCTTTAAAACAGGTTAGCCAGGGTATCTCTGAATTGCTCAAGTTCCTGTTAGGATCTATTGGATTTACAGTCATCTTTAATTATAAAATGTAATTACTTTAGAATGGATTATCAGTGTTGCTGTCCATTTCTGCATGTTGCCTAGTAACTTCTTCATGTAGTGCTGTAGCAGTGTCTGTTCTGCTAGTTACAGGCTTTTATAATCATGAAATAAAGGCCGGTGGTTATTAAGTGCCTGGTTAAATGAAACCTGGTAGCCAAGTGCCAAAACATTTAGCAACACAAATATTATGCAGAATGACTTCTAAGGATGCTTTCAAAATAAATAGGTCTGAAAGTGACCCAGAAGGACAATGGCTCTGTGGTAAAGCTTTTTAATTTGAGTCCATCGTTGAATTCTTCACTGAGGTTTGTGTGTATATATAACTAGGGGCCTGATACTAATCTTGCGCTAGTTTACACTAGTGCAGCTCCCTTGACTTTGGTGAAATTACTCCTGATTTACACCAGTGTAAACAAGTGAAATTAGGATATGGTCTCACCCCTCTTTTACTGTGAGACAGTGACAGCACGTTATACCTTTTACTACATAGTTTTGTCAGGAAAACTATTTTTTGCAGAGTGGGAAAAATATACCGCAATGTACTGCAGGTGAGAAATCTGCAATAGGAACGGGAGCTAATTTCAGTGACCTAAAAGGTTGGCGTCAGAAAAAGTCAGGTTTTGTCTGATATGATCTACCAAGCTAGAGGCAGAAAAGGTTAGGTCCTATCTGCTACTGCTGCTGATCTTCACCAAAAAGACAAAGAGGAAAAAACCTACCAGTTTTGAATAGCAAAAAGTGGGAAGCTTCTGTTAATAATAATTTAAAAAACAAGCACCAACAAAAAGAATTGCTGTTGGAAAACCCCAACTTGGAATTTTGTGGGTAGTGTGATCGTTTAAATGTTTTACAGGGCGCTGATGGGTAAGGATTTTTTTAAAAGCAAAGGAGCCATGAAAGTGGTTATCTTGTAAAGATAATTGCTTTGTATAATGTTCATGGGAAGCTCTTGAAATGGACTGATTGGTTGGCATATTTAAATTTCATCTCTTAGGCATTTACTAATTATCCTAGCCTAGATGGATAAAACTAATCAAATAGCTGTTTGGAAATGCTCTGCATTTCAAAATCATACAGGGCTGACATGAGGAGGCAAATGTGAGTTTGATTTCTCGCTGATCCTCTCTGCTTTTACAAGCAGGTTTAACCCAGGGTTTTTAATTAGTTAAATATGCATATATTACATCACATCTGAAGTATTGGGCATGCCCATTGCCGCGGTAGAATATTTGTTTGGCAAAACATTTCTTTGGTGAAGTTTTTATCTTGGACCCTGTTTCTTCATCATATACCCTGAGGGTTCTTCATCTGCATGTTAGCAAGCTGCCTAGCTCACACAACTGTCTGATTTGCTTTTATTGTATAAATTTCTAGTTATTGGCCTTCTTCTTTCCCTGCCACGATACCATTTGGAAGCCAAAGCCTGACTTTTCACATATGTTGAGTGCCCTCAATTGCATTTGAAGTCAGCGAACCTACACTCTCAACAGTTCTGAAAATCAAGCTTCCTAATGCTTAGGGATAGGAAGTGCAAATGACACTTGTCCAGTGTGTTCTGTGCTATCCAGTCCTGGATTGGAACCATAAAAGCACCGCTAGAGCAAGGAACCAATGAAAGCTTGACATGGTAGGATTTTTAATAGAACTTTATTGTTAATTTGAGCAGGGCAGTGCTGGAGGTGTGGGGGGTTGCAAGGGCTATAGCCACCTCAAAATTTGCCTTAGGCTTTCTACCATCCCCGCCTCCTGTAGCCGCCTCATAGCAGAAGTAAGCCTGGGCAGCGGGTTGGGGTGCCCAAAAACAGCCCCTGGCCCATGTCCCCACCCACTGGGGCGGTGGAGCATCTGGGGCTCCCCACAGCAGGCTGGACTGACTCCCTCCAGCTTGGGCTCCTGGGCCCCACTTCCAGTGGTTGCATGCTGCACCTCAAGGGCTCTGCCAGCCCCAGAGCTGGGTCCTCCCACCTGGGCAGCTCTTACCAGCTGCGAGCAGTCACAGCCCCGCACTCCCTGGCTCCAGCTTCCGGCCTCTGACGTGGCAATGGGGCGTGGCCACGGAGGGGATGGAACCATGGAGGTGTGGGGCCTTGTGGCAAGAAGGGCACAGCCCCCCCCCCCACCCCCCCCCAATTTCTGTCTGGTCAATCTTGCCTCCCCCCCCACCCCCCGCCAGTTGGGACTACCCCTGAATTTGATTCACTAAATAAACATGCAGAAAGTGCTCTGTTGGTCATATATGCAAATTCTTACTGAGTCAAGACTTGCCAAACAAATGGAAAGAAATTAAAGGAAGGGAGCGAATCTGAGGAAATATGGTAACAATGTAGGTGCCACCACGGTATCTTCGTTCAGCTTCAGCAGAAATAGAAGCGGGTGACGTGTCAGTATAAATATTAAACACTTGTAATATATCTTGCTGCAGTATTTAAAGGACCATTGTCCAGAAAAATTTGGCCCAGCATTTTAAAAATAGCTCTTATTTTTATTAGATGTAGGTTTTATGTCGCCTCACGGTTAAGAAAAAATGCAATGAAAGCAGATCTGACAGGCTTTCCCCTGTGATGTTTGAAACCCAAATACTGCAGTGTTAGGAACCTGCAAGTGAAACTAAGACTCTGATCCCACAAACTGTTCTGTCCAAATCGACCTTTCCACCCACTGAAGTCAGTGGGGCTCTGCATGGGTACGGGGCTCTGCCGAGGCAGAACAGTTTACAGGATTGAGGCCATCATTGGTTTCCATTATCTACGCTGAGAGGTGCGCAAAAAGTATTCGGAGCAAAATTGTGAGAATTATATCAACAGTGAAAATTTTAAAAATCCAAAGTGTTAGTAAAATGCGTAAAGAAGTATTTAAACATATTTAAATGGACAATGCCATTTAAATGTATAGCTGGATTTCTTTGAGGGAAATAAGGTGGATTATGCAGGTCAGACAGAGAGGAAAGGCAGTCTGACAAGCTTAATTGTGACTTGGAATCTGTGCTGTAAATCAGTTGACAGTCTGGGTGGTTTGCACTTCAGGGTCTGAGTGATAATTGTCAGGTGGCATGCAGCGTAGCAGAAAATATAAAATCTAAAACTATTAACCAGTTTGCATAAAACTCTTTATATTTGTTGGCATTTTAAATTTCAATATATCATGATCTTCCGTGGCTAGAATGGTATAAAACATTCACTTTTAACCTTGGTATTTCATCAGAAATCAGATTTTAAAACTGTAGAATCATAGCACTGGAAGGGACCTCGAGAGGTGGGACTAAGTATTAGCTAGACCATATCTTGCATTTTTTCTTTCCTATTTCAACTCCAGCTAGACTTTAGTGGCCACTAACTGCTTAAAAACTTTGAGCTAAATACCAGTCCTCTATACCATATGAAAATGTAGAATCCCCACTTTCTGAGGTGCAATTAATCTCTTAACTCTAGGAGTTCATGAGATGTGCTGCTAAACTTGGCCTGGAATGGCTGCCGCAAAATGGCTGAGTTGGTAGAACTGTGAACTTTTGTTGTGGTTAAACTTTTTCAATCACTGCTTCTGGACCAGTGATCAGAGGGAGGAAATCCTGATCCTGAAGTCTGAGACAGAGCCACATTGTGGATCTTATCACAGAAAGATACCAGAGTTTAAAAACTGCAAGTGAAATTTTTCTCACACAAAGGAGAAGACAGCAGTCCTTCAATATATCTAGGCAGCATGCCAAATCTAGCCCATCCTCTGTCTGATTATCAGCCCAGAACATAACAGGAAAAGAAAGTTTCAGGCATTGCAGCCAGCAGGAATCATTTTATACTGAGGCTCTTCAGAACTGCATGACAAATTTAACTTCATTTGCTTGGTCAACCATTTTGAAGGAGAAAAGAACCAATCTAGCCTAATGAGTGGGGGAGCAGGCTCCAAAAACAGCATTTTGGGGTGGCATGTTAAAGTGAGCAAACCTTGGAGATTACTCCTGAAGTCCTCTGGCTTTACTTGTATGAAACGTCTGGTGGTGGAAGGGACGGGGGGTGCTCCTGTAAAATTCTGCTACCAAATTGAAAGAGAGGTAATTGGGGCAATTTCCTTTTCTCTGCTGGCAGAATTCACCCTCTCTGGCTTCTGTTAATCTGCACCAGGGAGGACAGATCCTGGGGCTCCAACATACTTTGAAAAACAAATTTTCACCTCTTGGAATGGATCAGAGATACCTAGTAGCAGGTATTTAAAAATCCAGGGAAGGATACCCACTCTGCCCCCTCTCTGATTTTCATCCCAGTCTTAGTTATGCACGTTGCAGAATATTCATTATAATCATCAATATGTAGTTGGCTCAGTTTTCAGCAACAAAGCAGAAATGTTCCAGCGAAGTAGAACTTGCGTGTGTATGCTAAGTGGGTGTTCCCTTCCTCTTTGGTTGTGATTTAAAAGGGGAAGCTAAAGGTCCTCAATCTCTCACCACTCTTGCCTGCAAGCTCTTGCCTTGCTGATGTGTGGGTTTTATCACTAGCAACAGGAAAACTTTTTTTGTGGGAACCTGGCCCCTGGAAAGGTTCTGGAAAAACATCCCTCTCTCCAGTGGAGTACAGGATCATACCCTTATTAGAAGAGGATAAAGGTGCTTTGCTTAGTATCATCTGGGAAATCATAGAATATCAGGTTGGAAGGGACCTCAGGAGGTCATCTAGTCCAACCCCCTGCTCAAAGCAGGACCAATCCCCAGACAGATTTTTGCCCCAGATCCCTAAATGTCCCTCTCAAGGATTGAACGCACAATCCTGGGCTTAGCAGGCCAATGCTCAAACCACTGAGCTATCCCTCCCTCCCGGCTTTCCCCAATACCCCAGCTTTCCCCAAAAGCGTTAGTACAGAAATAGTAAAATAATGAAAACCCCCTATTAAAATAATACTGTCACTGGAAAACAGCATCGACCTAGAAAAAATGAAAACCCTGAGTCATATGATTGATGCATACTCAAGTGCCTTTTACAGGAGGTTGTTGCTCTGTTGGTCGTTAAGTCTTAGCTTCCTAGAATCAATGAGCTCTAGTGACTAATTCATCCCACACAGAATTTATAAAGCCAAAATGGCTTCACTTATTCATCCAAAATTCCTCCTTCTGGCGGTGCTGGAGTCTGAATGTTATCAGTCAGCTCTGCGAATGTTTATCCTTATTCGTATGACCAGCCCTGTGAAACTTTACTTTGGAAGCTAGATGTTTAAAAAAGAAAAAAAACATTGGCTTTTTGTGTGTGTGTGTGTGCTAATGAAGGCAGATGCTCGCTATGCTGGGTTTGAGAAATGTTCAGCTGGAGAAGGATGGACAACAAGGGGATCAAAACAGCTGGAAGAATATTAGACTAATGGAGCCTGTATATTTGGGCAATAAATAGTCCAAGGATCCCTAATCTGGACAGATGGACATTGGCCACTGTTACATAGGCGTGACTGTTTTAATTGCTCCTTCTCCACAGTTCACCTACAGTCTTTAAATCCCTCACTCTAACAAGAACAATCTTATCTTAGGCCGTGTCTACACGACGCGCGAAAATCGATTTTAGATACGCAATTTCAGCTACGAGAATAGCATAGCTGAAATCGATTATCTAAAATCGATCTACTCACCCGTCTTCACCGCGCGGGATCAATGTGCGCGGCTCGCCATGTCGATTCCGGAACTCCGTTGGTTTTGGTGGAGTTCTGGAATCGATATAAGCGCGCTCAGGGATCGATATATCGCGTCTAGATGAGACGCGATATATCGATCCCCAAGCAATCGATTGTAATGCGCCGATATGGCGCGTCGTATAGACGTGGCCTTAGTTGGGCAGAGATAGAGATTACTGTTGAGCCTCCAAAGCCACCTTCAGATCCACCATATGACTTCATTCCAGGGCTGGAGTTAAGGAAAAGCATAGGTTTTAGACCAATCTGACTGGAACTGTGTGGATTTATCAAAGGAGGCATTGTTTAAGTGGCTGCTTAGAACCTGACAAAAGTCCTGCTCTTCCCTGGCTAAGGGAGGATACTTGTCAGTTTATTTTCCCTGCCAGTTAGAGCAAAAAAGGCAAGTGGAAGGAAGAAACTGTTTGCATGTACGTATTGGAGTCGTACCAAACCCAGTGCCCTAGAATCCTCCCAGGAAGGCAAATTTAATGGCCTCTAGGAGGTTCTTCCCAACACAGGCAGCTCTGTGTCAGAGAATTGTTTGACTTGGATGGGATCTCTAAGACATCCGTCGTCCTGGGCTCCTACAAAACTATCTTGAGAAGATGTTATTGAGTCTTGTTTGGAAGATTTCAGAATAACATGGATTCCATCCTCTTCCTCAAAAGCAGGGAGATCTGCTATTAATAAAAATGAAAATTCAGCTTGAACATTAGGGAAAGTTTAAAACTGAGTAATGTTTATTTTTAAGATAAGATCAGCTTCTTCTCTTGCTCACTTCAGTATTCTTACATGCATGATACATTCCAATCTTGCTTCCTTTTCAGTGTTATATATATTTATATATCTGCATTTGGCGAATGGTCAGGTGGGATTTTAACACTGTTGTACCTGATGAATGGTTCACTATCAATATCATAAGGAAATGTGAAAACTCAAAATGTGTAATATCTTTTGGAGAATTAATTTTGGACCCATCAAGCTTAGCATTTATATTTTACCCATTTGTAATTAGCATTATGAAATCTTAGAAGTTCTTGGCTGAAACGGGATAATTCAAATAATTTGATGTTCATGCAAAACTTTAACAACAAAGTATTGGATATTAAGTTAGAATCAGGCACCTACTATGTTATCACAATCCCAAATTATGCCTCACAGCTTATGGGTCCATCCTGTCAAACTTGAAATACTGTAGGATAATGAAAGTATGGTGCTGAATGTGAATTTCAGGCAGGATTCTTACGTATTCAGAGCAGTGTATAGAGACTTTCATAATTAGTGGGTCACCAGAAGATGCACGACTCTGCACTGATCAGGATCAAGCCCTGCATTAAATTGAAATTTAGTTCACTTCAATAGTCTTGCTAATTACTCCTCCCCCCATTTCTTTGTAGATGATGAAGTTTGCTTGGGATAATTACAGACGGTATGCATTCGGAAAAAATGAACTTCGACCGCTAACTAAGAATGGACACATTGGTAACATGTTTGGTAAGTTGCCACCACCGTGTAAATGCAAAGCAGTAATAATGCGGCAAACTCCTGTTTCTTCTCCTTTCCCCTTGTTGCAGGGAAGAAGCCTGTGTAACCTTAACCTCCTTCCCCTTTCCATTTTAACAAAATGAGTATCTGGGATTTTCAAAGGAGCCTCTGGGAGTATTCTACTGAAGCTGGGCCAGAGGCGGATTATGGTTTTGTGGGACCTTGGGCCAGAGCAAGTGGGGGCCTCTTTCCGCCCCCCCCCCCCACCCCGGCACTCTTGTTGGGGAGAGTTGGGGCGAGCTTGGGGCATTGGGGCTTGCCCTGTTCTGCCAGTCTGGTGCTCCTGCCAGGGACAGGGTCATGGCGTGAGAGCTTCCCCTGCCTGCCCAGAGCTCCTGACGGGGGGAGTGGGGTCAAGGTGCGGGGCTTGCCCCACTCCACCTGCCTGGTGCTCCTGGTGGGGAGCGGGGTTGGGTTGCAGGGGCTTCCCCTGCTCCCCAGTAGGAGCGCTGGGCACAGTGGGGCAAGCCCACACACCCCGACCCCACTTCCCTCCAGGAGCGCTGAGCAGGGCATGGGGTGCCCATTTTTCCAGGGCCCCCCAGTTGGCCAGGGTCCCTGGGCATGGGCCCCAGTGTCCCAGTGGCTAATCCACTACTGAGCTGGGCATCTAACTCCTTCAGCTCTTTGGAAAATCCCAGCCTTGATCACTTTTACTACATTCAGCACAAAGTGTGTCTTGGAGAGATGCAGCGCAATTACAAAACCTACCAATTTCTGCACTAAAACATGAAGTTAATTTCAGCCTGAAAACGTTACTGTTTGTCTCAACTTGTAAACGTCAGGATCTGACCAAATTCTATTTTCTGTCTTACTGCTCCACTGTTGAGAGGGGACGTAGACTTCGTGAAATATTGAATAAGGGAATCAATATTAAAGACTCTTTACACTGTATGTTTACTGGCTTGTATAATTTTTCTCTTTAGCAGATTAGATTTTTGAGGGGTAGGAGGAGTGATAACTTGCATAATTTCAGTGCTAAGATATAGTGATAGAGCTGTGGGGGGGGGGTCGGGTCTCAGTACTGCAGAAGCAGATAGTAGGAGTGGAAAGGATGGTCTTGTAGCTTCATTGCAGGACTGGAGGTCAGGAGATCTATTTGCAGTGCTGCCACAAAGTCCTTATGTCATCTTAGGCAAGGCACTTTGCTTTTCTGTGCAAAACAGAGATAATACTTATGTCAGGAGAGTACGGGAAGGGTTACTTCATTAATATTAGTGAAGTTCTTTAAGTTTCGTGGGTGAAAGCCAGAGATGAACTGACAGAGCAGCTTGGGGACGCTTGCATTGTGCTTCATTGGTCCAGTCATTGCTATCCCAATCCCATTTTTCAGAAGCACCAATTTCACCCACCTCTCCCCCTTCCTCCCGATTCTCCAGCAATACCAAGAACATCCTGCCACAGCTTTTTAGTTTAGAATTTGCTTTAGCTGCGTCACTTAGTTTGGCATTTTGTAACTTTTCCATTCTGATGAACTTGTCGGAATTCCTTAAGGAATGCAGCTGTAAACGGACAAAGGATATTGAAAGGTTTTAAATGTTTTTATCATGCTAAAACAATTGGTGGTGCTTATGCTTGCTTGTAACGTGACTGTGAGGGCTCTCAAGGAAAACACTCTCTGGGGCAGAAGTATTTGCAGACAATCACTGAAGAGATGCTGCCTTTCATACTGTTAATATGCTTTTTTTTCTTCTTTCCCTTTCTAACTGCAGCTTAGTAAAGAAATAAAGCACTAAACAGTCCCTTGCCAGAGTATGGCATCTCGGTCGTATTAAAATGCATTTAGAAATTAGGGGAATACTGATTTTTCTCATACCATGCCTTTTTATTCCAAACCACAGATGTACCGTAGGCAATCCTGATATTCTCCTGACCGGAGGTGTCAACATTCAGCTGAGATTTTTCCTGCAGCTGCTTGCTTCTGTGTGGGAGGAAGGACACCTTTTGGGAGCTATTTTAGAATATGTTTGTGTGACTGAAAAATATTCAGGTTCTTTAAGGATGATAGATTTTCCCCTGTTCTGTACATGATGCTCACTTACAGCTGAACCGTCAGATAGCGGCAGCTTCACCCTGAGAAAAGCGGGGGAACTGTTTTTCATCAAATATGTTCTTGCAAGTCAAAATAGAAATACAAACTGAACAGTCACCTTCTGATGATTCTGTTTCTGTTATGGTAGAACAGTGATGTGTTTGCACCTGCCTGACCAGCCACAAAGCCAGTAACGAGCAGAGCAGAATTCTTCCTCTGCCCTCTCCAAACCTGTTACTTTCTTTCCTTCTCCTGCAAACCAGCTCTGTTTAGAAGGGGACCGGTGAGGACTGTGAAAGGTTCTCTGCCCATTTTGTCTTCCATATGATCCCCCTTCATACATGGATCAGGGAGAGAGACTCCTTCCTGACCTCTAGAATTACACCAGTGGCCAGGTTTGGTGGTGGGGTTCTCTTCTCTGAAGCATGCATGGCATAGACACGGAGACAGTGGCCCAATCTTGTTTAACCAATGGTCTGATCAGACATGGCAAATTATTCTTACGCTTTTACATGGGTAGATAATGCACCAAATCCTTCTCTTATAATCAGCTTCTACCAGGGCTTTCCAATTTTCTGTGTACAGTTCATTTGTACAAATAATACCCCCATTGCAATAACTTATGATCGACACCACTAGCCAGGGGCTATTGGTAAAGACTCTTTTTTGCTCTCCCAACCTTCCATGCTCACCTGGGGTGGGCAGGGGGTGAACTCATTTTAGAACATACTGACATAAACTTCGTGGTAGCGCTGCCAGCAAATGCCATCAGAATTGCTGAATCACACAGCTGAGGGCTTGGAGAATGTTCTGTGGTGAAAGAATAAATCCCATGTCATGTTAAATTTCCTGCACTCTAATTTTTTTCTACAACTTCAGGTTTTTCATTATTCTCTGTAGTTTTTTCTTCATTCTTAAAGACTCTGAACTGCAGGTTACTAGCACCTCTCAGGATCAGACCCAAAGCATATTTGTTTAGAAAAAATGTCTGTGTAAGTGTGGCTGGGCAAGAGGATGTAGCTAAGGCTACAAATTGATAGGGACAGGGATGTATTCTGTTCCCAAATGTGGCTTAGGCCTGTGTGATCTAGTTATTTAACCCCTCTTTGTCTCAATTTCCCGGTGTTCCTCTCTTTGGTGTTATGAGTCCGAACTAATCACTACCTGTAAAGCATGTTGAGATCCTTGGAGTAAAAGTGCTGGAGAAGGGCAAAGTTACTATCTAGCGAGGCATTTCTGATGCACCTGTCACTGTAATAAATAGTATTCCATAACAGAGTTATTATTCTGTCTGCTCCTGTGTCTGTCATACTTGCTTATTTTTTTTTGGACAAAATGTTCTTAAATCCTGTTAATCTTGCAGAGTTTATGTAACTATAGAAAACAAGCTGGATTCCATTTCTCCTCATGCATCAACTTGAATTGTCAGTTAAGTTTTAATTGCAGAATCTTTATTACAATGATAAGTTAGGAAGTTTGATTTTTAGATATTTCACGGTGTATGCAGTGCTGGCAGCTAGAAAAATCCATCTTTTGATTTGTAACCTGAGCCAATTTGCCCTGAAATCACTGACAGGAAATAAATGTGGAACCTCACAATCCTGTTAAACAGCCACTTTTCAGAATCTAACAGCATTTTAATATGCTAGTTTGGGTGCAAAAATAGCCATCTCTAACTCCATCTTTTTTCTCTAACTGGATATTGCATTTAGCACCTAAAATTGTCTTGTTAAGGCTTCTGCTGCTTTCAGCATCTCCTGAATTTGTGCATCTTTGTGAGTCTTTGCAAGTTTCTGTGATGTGAATGCATGTGACAACTGTCACATTGAGGACACGGTCAGGTCAGCAGTACTAGAAGGCAAGGATCTGACAGCAGCTAGGTCTAAATGATGTAAAACTTTCAGAATTCATCCTTGAGGATTGTAGACAGCCCTGGGATTGCTCCATGTTCAACTGTTTGGCGACAGACTACAACAGCATACCAGATACTGTATCAACAATTCTTGGAAAATGAGCGGCTGGATAGGCTCAGCTCATTTGTTTGGCTTGGAGGTTTGAGAGCTTCCTGAACTGTATTGACGGTTTGTTTTGCAGATGGGATGTTATCAGCTTCAGCTGCTTGGAAATGGTGCTGTTTCAAATCCCTGGGTTGAGCGGGGTTGTAATGACATGGGGGAGGGGAGAGGGTGATTTTAAAAAAATACGTTTTATTTAATTTAGTGCTTTAGAATGGTACCCAAAAGAAGGTTTTGGAGGCTGAAGTCCTGTAGATTTTGACATAATTACAGCATGGTCAGTGCCAGGGCAAGCTTTCTAACCCTGCCTTCTAGCATGCCTCAGCCCTAACCTGGATAGATTGATCACCTGGAGAGGTGACGGGGCTGCTCAGTATCCAGCAGCCTTTTGATCTTTGGTCCCTCTGAGACTGCCGTCTAAAGGATCAATGAATGCCAGTGTTATATGGACTCTTCTCCACTGGCCTGAGACCACCAAAACTCATTCCACATGAACTCCTGAACTGTCATGGAACGTAGCAACTTTTGGTCACCACCAACATGAACTGCTGAATTCACACAGGTTACTTAGATATAAAAGGCTCCGTATTCCGCTGTCTGTCACTTGATCCATCTTTTCTCCCCCTGCTTGAACCACACATTTTTCTAATGGTTGCATATATTGTTGTTTTGCAGTGTTATTGTAGCCTTGTTGGTCCCAGGATATTAGAGAGACAAGGTGGGGGAGCTAATATCTTTTATTGGACCAACTTCTGTTGGTGAAAGGGACAAGCTTTGGAGCTTACACAGAGCATATTTTGTTGTCATTGATTTTTACAGGAGACAGGAAGGGAGCAATCAGCCAGTCAGATGCAATAGGCATTCAGGTATGTGTATTTAATGCAGGAAAGGTAATTGGATGAAAATATGAACTAGAGACATTCAAGCGACAAGAAGAGAAATGCATGCTTTCTCTGTGGAGCTGTTTTTGGCTCGAGTAGGTGCCTCTTTCCCTGTGATCACAAAAGTGCAAAACCCTGAAGTGTCATTTTATGTGATTAAAAAAATAATAGTTCTCTGAGTTTGCATCCAGAATTATTCCCTCTGACTATCACATTATGCAGTTTGCTTCGTGTGCTTTTTAAGGAGAGAAATATTCCATCACCACCCCCCTGCAGTGCTAATGAAGATGTTTCCGTTCTTCTGGAACACTGTTAGCCTCTTTTTTTTTTTTTTTTTTTTTTTTTAAAGTAACATATTACCCAGTTGAATGTTGTTTTTTAAGGAAGGACATTTTGTATTTACACTATTTTTGCTGCCACTGAAATCCGTAGCAACAAGCCTGTTTCCTGTCAGTATGAAGCAGTGATCTAGGATATCCATCCAAACAACAGAGTCAGTGGGTATTTGTTAATGATTAATATTGGAACTGACATTTATCCTTGTCTCCCCCCACCCCCTAACCTGCCAGAGGTTGATCCTTCCAGATAAACAAGGCACATCTTTAACCTTCCAGCAGCTGCATACGTGCATCTCTCTTCTCCAGATTGTGGTGAGGGTCGTGGTTCCCTCAAACACACAAATGCCTTTTAAAAGCCCTGAATGTGCTCATTAGCTGTTCAGCATCCCACAGCCCCACAATGGGCTACAGTCCTTGCTTTTGTGGCACTTCTGTGCCCTGATGGTCCAGGGAGTAAAAGATAGGCCTTCTTTGCTGTTCTACGGTACATTGTAACTAAAATCCTCCCCCCACACACCTTTAAAACCAGTTCGTATTCTGGGCATTGTGATTAGACCTTGTCCTTCTTTGGTAGTCAAAGGCCTTGAGATTCTCAGTGCTCTGAAGGCTTCCCAACACGATATGTGCCATGGCTCATTATACTGCTTAATTAGCAAAGCAGTAAAGAGCCATGTGAGGACAGTGCATAAATCAACTTGAATTGTTAATTTGTTTGTTGGGGGACTTTTTATGCATATAAAGGCCATAAAATACTTCAAAGCAAAAATATGCTGCAATAAACACAAACCGGTATCCAAAGCCACCTTGGCAAGCTTCCAAATTGTCCCAGTATGGTGCTAATGTCACGTACAATCTTAGGGCCTGATCTGAAGCCTGGTAAGTCAAAGCTCCAGTTGACTCCAGTGGGCCTTGCATCAGACCCAGTGCGATTCTGTATTACAGGCAGTTGTGCAAACATTGGATCTGAATCGTGTGTCCTTCCCTCCCCTGAATTTAGCTTTGAGTTTCAGGTTCAAAACCCCAAAACCCAGATTCCTAAGATTTTGGCCCACAGTGGAAAGTTCAGATGCAAATTCCAAAGTCTGTGCATGCTTCGCTCTAGAGCCGGGGTCAGCAGCCTTTCAGAAGTGCTGTGCCGAGTCTTCATTTATTCACTCTAATTTAAGGTTTCGCGTGCCAGTAATACGTTTTAACGTTTTTAGAAGGTCTCTCTCTATAAGTCTATATACCTACAACACTAGTTTAGTTATATAATAAAGTAAATAAGGTTTAAAAATGTTTAAGAAGCTTCATTTAAAATTAAAATACAGAGCCCCCCAGACCGGTGGCCAGGACCCGGGCAGTGTTAGTGCTACTGAAAATCAGCTCATATGCCGCCTTTGGCACACGTGCCATATGTTGCCTAACCCTGCTCTAGAGTGTTAGTTCAGCCCTTTAGATACAGTGGACATCTGAGAAGTGTTGACTGCAGGATTTTGATAGCAGAAAACCAGGCAACAAAAACATCAGTATAAAACCATTAATCATCCCATGTTTCCTCAAGAGCTTTATGAACTATCCGATGATCCTGGGCTGAGTTTTCAATTTAATGAAGCCAAAACCCAGGAAAGTATCTTCAAATTTGCTGAAAACATTCTGCACAGAAAAAAAAACTCTCAGAAAAACAGCTAGTAAGAACATAAGAATGGCCATACTGGGTGAGACCAATGGTCCATCCAACCCAGTCTCCTGTCTGCCAACAGTGGCCGATGCCAGGTGCTTCAGATGGAATGAACAGAACAGGGCAATTTATCTAGTGATCATCCCCTATCATCCAGTCCTAGCTTCTGGCAGTTGGAGGTTTAGGGAGCATGGAGTTACATCCTTGACCATCTTGGCTAATAGCCATTAACGGACCTGTCTTCCATGAACTTACCTAATATTTTTTATTCTAGTTATACTTTTGACTTTCACAACATCCCCTGGCAACAAGTTCCACAGGCTGATTGTATACTGTGTGAAGAAATACTTCCTTTTGTTTGTTTTAAACCTGCTGCCTATTAATTTCACTGGGTGACCCCCTAATACTTGTGTTTTGTGGAGAGGTAGATAACATTTCCTTATTCACTTTCTCCACACCATTCTTGGTTTTATAGACCTCAGTCATAACCCCCCCTTAATTGTCTTTTTTTTTTTTTTTTTTTTTAAGCTGAACAATCCCAGTCTTTTTAATCTCTCCTCGTATGGAAACTGTTCCATCACCATAATCATTTTTGTTCTCTTCTCTGCACCTTTTCCAATTCTAATACATATTTTTGAGATGAGGCAACCAGAACTTCATATAGTCTTCAAGGTGTGAGCGTACCATGGTTGTACATAGTGACATCAAATTTTCTGTCTTAATATAAACTTGCAGATAAAAACCTATCAAGGAAGAAATTCCTGTTCAAAGATTGTGACTAGAGAGTAGTATCCAGTCTCTTTTCTAGATGGCTGGGAAATACTAAACAGAAGAACGTATACTAGTATGCAAGAAAGGAGCAGTGTTATAGCAGCCCTGCACTCTTGTAGACAAGGATATTAACCAATGCTGGGCTGTAATTATCTGTTTTTCTTTGTCTCAGCCCTAAAAGGCTTATTTAAAATGCAGTGAACCTGTTTTTAAAAAATATTTAAAGAAAAACTATCCTTTTATGGCTGTTTTGGGCCTCGTTCTGGACTCTAATTATGCAGAAATAATTGTCCAGTCTTCACCGATCTCAAGCCTGTGATTACAAGGTGTCCATCCAATAATGGGGATGGTTGGACTACGGACTGATTCTTTTCAGTATTATGGAGATGATGGTAGCGATTCTGGCAGCATTGAGATTTGCAACATCAACGCCAGTCATATATACAGCAAACCAAAGGCTGACTTAATTTTAATGCAGGATTTACAGAACTGAATGGCAAATGTAGAACAGTCACTGACAGCATAGATCACCCATCCATAGATTACCAGATCTCTTTCTTAAACGTTTAGGCAAACTTATCTTCCAGTCACTATGTGCAATCAGGTGCCATACATCCCTAACTTACCCAGACACAAACACACACAGGATAGCTTAGGCAAGTCATAACAACCCTATATTAATCATAAAACACCACAGGCCTATAATTAGTGAACATCAGAGTTTAGGCAGTACGATAATTGTTCAGCTTGGGGGCCGTGGGTAGTTGGTAGGGAGGCAGTTGAGGTTGAGAAGAACTGATGGATGGATCAGGGTGTCTGGATCGGGTGGAGTGGATCGGGGGCTCTGCTTTTTATACATTGCATTGGTGGGCTAGGCACTTTGGCTGCCCTAATTCAGTGAATTAATATATTTTGTGTGTGGAAAAAAGAGTATATGTTGTGTTATTCCACACTTGTAATTTGGGCCAGCCCTGGAGTGTCCAGACAGACCATGCGCGACTGGCTGTGCCAGGGATATGAGTGATCCCAGTGGGGGAAGGTACATAGGCAGCTGATGATTCCAATGCAGTAAAACCAGTGGCACCTGTCCTGACCCATAAACCTTTCCCTGAAACTCTCCTGTGTGGCTTAGTCCTGGGAGGAGCTATGAAGTGTGAGCTCTTCGAATATTAGAGGAGCCATAACAAGTGTATTAACGGTTATGCTCTGCTTATGCCTGCTGCGTTTCTCACTTGTGCGCACAAGAACCAGAACGTGGCCTCTCGGTGTGTGCATTTTCTCGGCAGGGGACTGTATTTTTCATTATCTCTTGTACATTTCATTATGTAAACCCTAAGCTGCAGTTGAATTGACATGGATGGGCCTTTGCAGACTCTCAGTGAAGTCACCAGGACTCACGTAGATCTTTATTTATTATTTCTATTACTGTAATGGCTGGGAGCCCCTGTCACAGAGTAGGACCATATAGTGCTAGGCTCTGTACAAACACAGAACAAAAAAAGACAGCCCCAAGGAGCTTACATGGAAGGAGTGGTCCGTCCCGGGCAGATCTGACTGGATGAATGGAGCTGCAGCTTGTGTGACTTCTGAGTTCCTGAAGAAGAATTATGTCCCGAATGGTATTTTTAGAAATATGGGCATTGTGTGGTGCTCTCTTCTGCCTCCTCCCCAACCAGAGCACCCTTCCCTGCTAGAAAAGATGAAGAACACCAGAAACTCGACAGAGAATTGGAACAAATTTAGGACATTATTATTTGTGTGTGTGTGTATATATATATATATATTGGAAATATCTTGTGGTCTCTAGCATTACAGCTTTTATTTATTTATTTTTAATTCTGCATTTGACTTCCCCTTGTCTGCTGATAAAGAAGAGGTAGATATAAATTATGCAGCAAGAAGCCCATCTCTCCTCTTTATATTTAATTCACTGCTATCCGTCTTTTTCAAAAATGAGCTTCCAAGAGACTAGGTAGGGTCAGAACTGATCTTGCTGTGTCAGCTTTTAATTTTAGGGCTTAACTCCTTTATCGTGTTTTTTGTGGTGCTACCTAAGTGCCTTAAACTTTAATTATTTTTCTCACAGAATATTCATCTAGATTAGTGCGAGACTTCGCCTGTTTTTCATTCACCCCCCAGGTGATCCCATGTAGAATTGCTTCTTTTACAGCATTGTGTTCTGTGTAATTTCTCTAGGTATCCTCCTTCATTCCTTGTATTCTCTTATCTTTCTGAAACATGCCTTCTTTTAGCATGAAAGAGCTGAAAATTGCTTGTCCTGTTTAATACCTATTTAGCATCATCGCGTAGGACATCAACTTTCATATCTCATTTGTCAATGATTTCAAAGTTAGCTTCACGTGGCAGGCACTTTAATTCTAAGACCCTCACGATTTCTTAAAAATATTCTATTTCGAGATTACACTTCTCTGGTGTGTTCTCTCCCCAAAAGATAAAAAGGAAAAAAAAAAAATTTTTGCAGAAGTTTGAAGAAAATCTCTTCAGCCTTTTCCTGAGTTGTCAGCATGGTTTTTTTGTTCGTAGTAAAATTGTTCAGACATTTTGTGGTACTTTGTTCTCAAAAGTTCTAATGCACCATAATACATGCTGCATGTGATTCCCCAGTGGAAAAGCGGATTGTGCTGGACTTGAGTTAAAAACTGATTGAGGAAAATCAAGATGCTGTAGATGAAAATGATGTCATAAGGGCATGATTCATTTTCCATACCAGTTGTGATGTATAGTGCATATGGTTGCTGAGATTTACAAACAGGCAGTTAAAAGCACATAAGTATATTTTTCATTTTTTGCCACAATGCTTTTATTTGAACATATGATCACATGTGGCTGTATTTTCTTCTGGGAGACATACTATGTGATTACAACATTCTGGTTGAAACTTTGTGCTTAAAAATCACTAAATTCCAAGCGATGGTGCTCACAGAAGCCATAACTCAGCCATATTGCACATATGAATCCCTAAAAGCAATGTACACGGTGTTTTCTGCATGTGATAGCAAATAATTCAGGGATGTAGGAACTAAGAATTGAGTTTTCCCCTTGGCTAAGGGTAGAAGGGCTTCCATTGATTTCACTGAAGCTCTATCCATGTATCTGAGGACAAAATTTAGCCAGTAGGCATTAACATTAGCATCTTATAATAGCATAAAGTGTTTCTTATGCCAGGCGGGCTGAGTTCTGGTTGCTGTGGGAATCAGTATTTTGAATTTTCTTATGCCTCTGCACAACCAAAATTCTAATTCTAACATACTGCTTGTTAATGTAGCTTTTTGGTTTTGCAGTTAGTATGTCAGAGCCGTCAGAAAGCCGTTTAAATAGAAGTTCCTTCTCTCCCCCTCACTCTAGTCCATCTCTAAGAGTCGGATCCTGTGAAATGCTTGTTGGCATGCCACGATTCCCCTTGGCTTCGCTGAGATAGGAGGCGCTGAGCTAGCTAGGCGGGTATTTGGAACCTTGCAGGGCGGGGCCCAAAGAACCATTTCTAATACTGCCGGTTTTAGCCAGAAAGAAGCAGCTCATCTTTAAAGTGTGTCGCGTCTCCAGCAGGGCCGGCTCCAGCTGTTTTGCCGCCCCAAGTGGCAAAGGAAAAAAAAAAAAAGGAAAACCCTATTGAGCTGCCACCGAAGAAGGAGAAAGTGGCAGGTCCTTTACTCCCTGCAGTGCCGCCCCTTTTCTATTGGCCACCCCAGGCACCTGCTTCCTTCGCTGGTGCCTGGAGCCGGCCCTGGTCTCCAGGCACCGCACCTCCCGTTCAGCTGTACATGGAACAACAGAATTATCTGTATTTGAGGGAGAGAGAAGCTTTATCCTGCACCAGATGGTCTCTGTTCATTTATAAACCCATCACAAGGGTTGAGTTCTCAGGCCCCCTGGGTTACAGAGCATCACATAGGTACTTTTCCTCTCCCAAACTAAAATGCTCTCTCCGCTCTAAGAAGCGCCTCCAAATGAATCTTCTGTATCATCCACTGAGGGGGACATCTTGTCTAGCGTTACAAGTGGCTTCTCTCCTTTCCTGTCATAACACATATGCTTCTGCCTTTTGGAAAATGTCTTTGGAAATTGGAAGGGCACCTTCTTTTTGATTTTTTTAGCAAAGTCTCTCTCTCTTGAATAATAAGATGAATTAGCAGCCTCTGCTCATTAACTGCTAGCTATGTCTCTTGAAGTCCATGGATAATTGTTTTAGATGAGATGTGTGTGTTCACTTTAATAGGCCTGCTGAGGCCCCTCTCATTAACTGATGCAGTCCCTCAGGGTGCTATGTGAAGAAAAAATAAAAAGAGAATCCTGTTACCTTTAACCAGACTAAAAGTAATTTCAAACAGACAGAAGAGAAACTAGAAGCTTTTCACTCCAATTGTACGTGCGTTGTCCCCCATCCCTTACTTAACCTGTTTGAACCAGTGTATCCAACCTTACTCCTCACTGGTTATCAAATAACCTAACTTTGCAAGAAAGAATCATGTCAATTTCACTAACATTCAAGCACTGTTGCAGAAATGAAACAGGAAACCGCTCTCCCAGAGGAGTATTTGTATCAATAATGCTTTCAATTTCTCGCTGAGCTCTCCATTGCAGATGTGCACTAGGCCCTTAACGTCCAATACAGCCAGTGTCTCCCTTCAGCAGCTCTCGAATAGAAAGTAGCTCAATTTGATCTCCAGGAATTTTGGGATGATTTGATAATACTTTACACAACACACAATGCCTGTCAGCAGAAGATCTTCACACACCCAAAGATGAGTCTTACAGATGAAGAAACTGAGGCACAGAGGATTAAACTTTGGGATCAGACACCACTAGCACTGTCAAGGTAAAGGTACTGTTACTATGCTGTGCATTTAACTTTCCTATTGAGCGCCTTCCCTTTTCAGTGCACAATAAGAATCTTGTCAAATGGCTTTGGTCATCCTGACTTCCCGTTGTAGTTTACCTTGCCATGGTCAGCTTTCTAAATTAACTGAATATCTTTCTTTTTATTCCTCCCCGGCACCCAACTGCCCTTGTTCAGAGAGAGACAGCAGACAATTCTTTTGAACAACAGACTTAATTCTTTGGGGGAGATTGAGATTTGAAAACCATGAATGGTTTATAATACAAAAAACCGATGTCCTCCCCAGCTGGACGAATCCACTTACAGTATTGAATTTGAGCTTAGCAACCAAATAGCTAAATCTCCTGGGGCTCTTCTGTATTTGGTGCCAGGTTTACCTGGTAACTGTGTAGCACATATGCTGACACACATTGTACAGTACAGGTAGCATTGTGATTCATTAACACTTCCTGTGAATTCAGAGGATCAACTCGTGTTAACAAAGAAAAACAGATTGAGATGTCTTGTGGCCAGATGTTTGGACAGATCTTATTAACGTGGTCTTTAGAATTCTTCTTATTCCAATGGGAAGTGGAGTATCCTCATTTGGCAAACAGCTCTCTCAAAGTTCTGCCGACATTCTGTAGCTCTGTACAATAAGACATCCCGTTCCCAAGCCTCGTACAATAGGATTACCTACCCTCGTGTTTTCTATGAGTGTTGGCAGGAAATGATCAGTGCTTTTATTTTTCCTCACTTTGGGCAAGAATAATGTAATTTATTTCAGAAGTATGTATCCTTATCTCTTAGTTGTCCCCTTGATATAGGTGTGCACTGTTTGGGGTGGTGGTTGCTTTTGCAATGTCTTGAGTGCATACTCTGACAGGAGTGAAATGGATGGATTTCTGATGAATCTGTTAGATAATTGTCAAGTAGTCGCAAGAAAATTAATATCCGCTGCTGTCACTGCAAATGTTCATCTATCTGATTGTATTTTTAGCATGTGGATAAGGAACTGGTTAAAGGGAAGACTATATTGGGTCATACTGAAAGGTGAATTGTCAGGCTGGAGGGAGGTTACTAGTGGAGTTCCTCAGGGACTGGTTTTGGGACCAATCTTATTTAATCTTTTTATTACTGACCTTGGCACACAAAATGTGGGAATGTGCTAATAAAGTCTGCAGATGACACAAAGCTGGGAGGTATTGCCAATAAAGAAAAGACCAGGATATCATACAGGAAGATCT